>NW_008669666.1:61792-67539 GCF_000695815.1 Acanthisitta chloris
CTTTCCAAATTTTGCTTTTATGGTTGCTGTTGTTTTTTTCTGTTGAGAAACGCTCTTCTTCCCACACGTTCATTTTTGTTCTTGATCTGCAACTCTGACTGCAGCTATGAAATTTGAATGGGTCTTGCTGGTCAGAGCCTGTAGGGCTTCTGTCTTTCTGTCATTTCATGTGTCATGTGGACAACTGAAACCCACAGCAATAAAATCTTCACAGTACAACAAACCCCCATGTGGCTGATGTATGCCACATGGTGTATTCTGTTTGTTGCTGGTCACACTTGGAAATTATTCAGTTTCTTTTTGCCACGCAGTCCCATTGTATAAAGCAACTTTTCCCTGTTTGAGGTCCAGTGTGTTTTTGGGAAAAACTGTGGCATTTCTCTTGTGTGAGGTAACAAATGCTATTGGAGATAACAAATGCTGTCAGAGACTATAACTAGATTTTGCAGGGACACTGTTCTTGTCTTCATTTGTGATTTTCCTCCTTTTTTTTTTCAGGCTTTAGACCCTTAATATTTGTGGTTGTACAGACATACATAAAGTAAGCAAAACCAGTCAAAATATTTGCTTTTTTCAAAGAATATTTTAAATCCTTCAGTTAAAATACAGTGATGTGCATGTTATTTTTCCATTACTTATACAAAAATCCTTATAATGTCTTTTGTACAAGCTATCCTACACTGAATAACTTGTGCTGCTAACAAAAGAAGATGCATTTTAAAATGTAGCTACTAGCTAGCAAGTCAGGATAAAATATTTTCTGTTTGTTGGATTTGCTTTTTTTTTTTTTTTTTTTAGTTTTCACAAAATCAGCAGCTTTAGTGAGCTGAGTCCAAATGTATTCTCAGCTGGGGAGAAAGGACTGATTGATGGTAGCAAATATTAAACTGTTCAAGGCCCTGCTTCACAGCATATAAAAGCAGTCACATCAGCTCATGTTTCACTTTTTATGTCTCTTTCTCTGAAAAAGGCACAAAAATATCTGATAAGCATAGCTCAAAGCTCCATCAAGTTGCCCATACCACCAGTCTCCTCAGTATGCAATTACTTACATATGTATAATGAGAAAAAGACACTTTTAGATAACAAGGCTCAGAATGCAAATTGGGTGTGAATTTGCTCCTACACATTAAGGCAATGGGCACTGATATCTAACTGCATTTGCCATTAGCTTCTAGGAGACAATCTAGTCACCAAAAATCATCAGGGGCTGTTTGGCTACAAGCCTTACCAACACACTTCTTGCTTCTGCGTGAAGACATGCACAGACGTGTTAGTTAAGAGCAAGACAGGTAGTTGAGGAGGTGCTGAATTAAGGTTTAAACAACAATATTGTACATTTCTGGTAGCTACTGCAGCTTCATATGAATCTGGCTGTTCTCAGTTTCCCTTAGAGGCAGTAGGGGTAGGGGCAGATATCTGGCTCCAATCTTACCTGGGCAAGCTGGGCTCAGGAAATGGTATGCATTGACATGAGGGAAGTTTGGTCCTGAGGATGCAGTCACAGAATCATAGAATCACTAAGGTTGGAAAAGTCCTCTAAGATCATTGAGTCCAACCATTGACCCAGCACCACTGCATTCACTACTAAACTGTTCCCAAGTGCCACATCTCTGTCACAGATGCAAACCCTGCTGAGCTAAGCTCAGAGGTGCTTATTCCTCATTCCCTCCCCTGTCAACCCATGCGTATTTTGAATGCCAAGACAATAAAAGCTTCTCTACTTTTACAAAGATGCCTATGGGAAGGAGATTTCTCCCAGGCTGAAAATGAGCACACTTGTGCCAGCAATGTTCCTGTGCTTGGGCCTAGCAGCCCAAGCAACAAGTGATGCCAAAACAAGTTTGATCGCTACACTTAAAAAAAACCTCCAAAGGACAATACTTCTCTGAGAACAATGGTAGGAGCTTGACAGCCATTACTCACAAACCTCCTGGGCTTTGGCATACTCCGAACTTGTTGGTATTTTGCTGTAGTTCAGAGTTGCCCTCCAGTTTTTAGGGTCATGGTGAATTTAAGAAACCACAAATAAAGACGAACTCATAGAAGCCCTGCTAAAACACTTGCCAGCAGCATTCCAGCCAATATGTTTCATGTACTTTGTTTTTTACAACTTGACATGTTGTAGAAGGTATGGGGAGGACTCAGGCACTGCTGTGTTAAACTGCTCTTAGATGGGAACAGTCTAGTGGTTGGCTTCTCAGTCATGGCTCAGTAGTCCTGCAAGGCAATTGGAGGTGTGTGCAGCACTTCTTTTGTTGACAAGGACATTTGTAACCGGAGAGACTGAGATTAAGGTTACAACATGCAAACACAGAGTAATGACAAGATGAAGTTCTGCAGCACATGCTGGTTGAGCTGTTATGAATTACAGGGTAGAAAGGTGCTCTCAATAGCTACAAATTGACAGTTTGTTAGACAAAGTGATTCTGGGATGTCACATATGTCTGACAAAAATCACTCAACTCTGTCATTTCCCCTATAGAAGACTGATAAGGGCTCATGACTATTATTGTAACGTACTACTGGAACTACCATAATATTATCCACAAACCAAGATGCAATGGTGAAAGACACATTTTGAGACCAGTAACACAAAAGTTGTTTTTATTCTCAAATGATTCATGTTGGAAATGTGAGGTAGACACAGTTGGAAGAGAAAGGGCGAGGACAAAATCTTAGTGCAATCAGGAATGGTCTCTACATTCCAGCAGCTCAGCTGAAAAGACTGGATATGGCAGCTCCATGAATGCTTGTGGATCCCATCTCCCAGGTAGGAGTCCCCAGGGGAGGACATGGTAAAAGACCTCTTGGAAAAGTGTAGACAGAGGTATTAGAAAATGCAGTCAAGCCTGGAAGATGACAAAGAAATTTAATGCTTTTAGGTTATAGCATCCTCAAATTGTGGCCTCCCTTGCAGAAGGATGCAGGTAATCACTGGCAACTGCCACGAGTTTGAGCTGAAACCACCATTTTCCCTCAGCACTAAATGAGGATTAGTCCTTTTCATTGTGGGATTTTTTGGTGGGTTTGGTTGATTTTTGTTGTTGTTGGTTTTGTTTGTTTGTTTGTTTTTAAATTCAGGCTAAAATTACTAGGTCAGATTAGAGCCAGAAACGGAACACAGTCAGTTCAGGCTGCCATGGCAATCCAATAAAGACTTCTGTTCCTGCTTCTTCAGAAACACAGTTCTGATGCAGGGATCAAGAAAAATTGTGTGACCCTGACTTACAAGCTTTGCTAATTACTCCTCTGTAAAGAGAAAAAATATTAAAAAGGCCACTGCCCAGATTCATGCACCTTATTTGTAAACCATGTTGCTTGGAAATGACAATGCCAAATTTCAGAAAATATAGGAAGGAAAGAACAAGATACAGCTTCTAGAAAGGATGACACAGCCCAAGGATGTTGTTCTGGGAGCATGAGAATGGAGTGCAATATAATTCTCACAGATAGATGCTGAAAGGACTCACACCTGCTTGCTTCTTGCATGAGCACAAACTTGCTTCTGTTTGTCCTGGTTAGTAAGAGAAAAACAATTTTATCTGGAACACCAGAGAACTGTAATGGCATATGGATATTTCTCCCTAGGCCTTTAAGGCAGATATTAGGAAAAATTTAAGTATACTTAGAATTAGAAGAAACAGGCTTGTGACACCTACCTTTCTGTAACAGGTTGCATGTAAGGGATACAAGGAAATTTCACAGTGGTTTGTTCTTCTCTCAGTTTCTAGTACCACGTAATTTCAATAGTCATTTGAGTTTTGTAACGCTGTCTGAACTAGGCAACTGTTTTGAAAGTTTTCAATACAAAAATTACTTATGATTACAAAAGGACTGAGACTTAGGAGAGAATTGCATCATCCGGGCTTGACATGGAACCATGACACTGAGTCCTTACCAAAGACTGATGCTCTTCCAGCCAGCCTTAAGTGGCTTATACTCCCACCCAAGTTCCAACTGACACCTTGGGCCTGTCCTGATGCTTGATCACAACAACCCAGTGGGGAGCTGGATTCTCTCACATAGTGGAGTCAAAGCACCGGTGGCTCAGGGTATACATCAAGTGCCAACCAGCAATGTAGGAAAGAAAATTCTTCCATTCATTAACTATTCCTAAACTGATCAGTGCGGTGTTCCTTTTCCTTTCTTCAAAGCCCCAGTGAAATGCAGGCTGTTGGAAAGGCAAGACAGTTGAGTTGTCACAACAGGGTACCTCCTGTGTGCTACTACCATGTGGCTCAAAAGACTTCTTGTGCATGAAAATGATGTGGGCCCATGGAAAGAGGTCTGATGACTCACAAACCACTTAAAGTACTGCAACACAATGTGTTCTCATTGATAAAACACACAATGTGCCAACAAATAAATACCCCAAAATATAGAACACAGAAAAACAAAGCTTTTTTGCTTGTGACTGAGATGACACTGGCATGGGGCAGTTGGGGCTTTGCAAGTGATACTTATGAAAGTGCTGCATTTATAGTGTCCTCTTAGAGAGCTGTTTTCTTTAACAGAGTTTTCAGAGCAGCTTATGGACCACACGTCAAAGTAGCATCTGCAGTGCACTTCTGGTACCTGCAGACTCTGGCCAGCTGGGTCTCCAGACAATTTTCTTCTATAACAGACAGCAGGTGTTTGATTAAGAAGTCCTGCTCTGTCATGCTTTCCTGTGTCACTGGTGAATTTGTGCTGCATAGTCCCACAGAGGTGTTTATTGTCTGAGCAAAGGCTTGGTGCAGCCTCATCTCTCGCAGAGGTGGGCACCTGAATGCTCAAATCACCTTTGTTTTGCAAGAAGGTCTTTGAAGTAAGGCTATTCCCCACATGACTGGTGCCAATAGGTGCGTTTATACCCACAAAAGCTTTCTCCTGGTCTAGGCAGGACCTGCTTTAAAATTGAGCAAGTTTCCAACTTTCTATCTTGCATGGTGGTGTGCTCCAGCTTGCTAGCTGGCTGAGAGCAGATGTATGCAATTGTGGTGCCCTACTTTTTGAATGCAGCTTTTATGTGAGCAAATAAGGAATTTTATTTGCTGTGCCTGTTCAGTGCTCCATCTATTTGTGATTTAGACTCTCACTCAGAAAGAATCCCATCAAGGCATCCAACTCCCTGATATGGGACATAGGCAGGGCCCACTTAACTGTTCATATAGAAAAACCCAGGTCTCAGAAGTGCAAATTCAGGGCTTGCTTTCCAAGTGCTCAGCACCCACAGCTTAGACAAACATTTCAGAAGAGATCTGCACCCCTTATTATGGCCATGTGGGTCAGGTTTTCAGCAGCGATCAGTCTCAAACTGGAGTTTACTGGCTATCAAACTGGAGTTTACTGGCTCTCAACTCTGGCCACTTGTTTTGCCGCTAAGATGAGAACTGAGCGATCTGAAGATCTGATCTCCAGAAACATTGAAAAATACCAGGTTTCAGGGGTTGCACATTGTAGGCATCGCAGTTGTCTCATGCTTGCCAGACTGTAAGTAATCCTGCCAGCAGCTAGCAGGCTGTCAGTTTATAGCGTAAGCTGCAAATCCGTCAGGAATTGTTTATGTTTCACAAGGGGATGGATAGAGAGAAGATTCATTTCATATCCCCTTAAAAAGTGTGTGTGTGTATGGCAGAGGGTCAAGATAATTTCAGAGACAGATTTCTCAACAGGATCCTTTCTGAGAGTCCTGTTGGAGTTAACAGCCCCCTGCCTTGGCATGGCTCCTGCTCATGTGGCTGGAGCTGCAGAGAAGGGCTCTT
>NW_008669666.1:67555-122316 GCF_000695815.1 Acanthisitta chloris
GCTCCCAGGTCTGCTCCAGTTACAAAGACCTACATCCCAACAACAGGAACATTGCTAAGGCCTTATCTTCATCTTTGTGGCTCTGCCCAAATCATAAGCTGAGGATACAGGTCCCACAAATATTAATTCAAACAGGGAAAGACAGGGCTAGATCATATCCTTATCCAGCACTGTTTTCACTGGACCTGATGCTCAGTTTGTGCCATGAATTCAGACCCAAACTCAGTTCCAAAGCATTGTCAAGCAGAGGGGAAGGGTTCTGTGGGGTGTCTTGAGGTCACAAGCTGCGTGGAGTCCTTCTCATTTGGTAGGTATGGATGTAAAGGTTGGGTCCAGGCACACGCCTCAGTAACACAGTGGGAGAGCATTCCAGAGAAAAAGGAGTCAAAATGATGATTTTTGTCATTCCTTCAGTGGTCAGAATTATGGGCAAGGATTCAGATGACTCATCCATCAATTCTTTGCTTCTGTGTGGTGAGCTTAAAAAGTGCTAAGAGGTACAATACACCTTGCCCAAAGCATACAAACTTCCAGATCTGTAGGTGATGATGTTTGCATACTTCCTTCATGTCTCCAGGGCCGGGGGAAAAAAAGGTATTTTGGAAAAAATATGAAAATCTAACGAGAAACAATAGAGCAAGCTGCAAGACTTTTATGACCTGTTGTAGAGTAACGATTCAAATTTTTGGTTAGAGCTGCTGTTGTTGCACTGTCACACTGAGAAAGTTAAATCCATGGAACTGAAGGGGTGGCTGGGAGACTGGCCAGCAGTTTATTTTTGATACCCCTAGAGACCGAACTTGCTGCTTTTTACTTCTTCAGGATGCAATTGAACAAAAGAAGTGTAACAAGAAACATATCTAAGCTTTTAAAAAACATACAGAGAAGTGCTTTTCAAGGTGGGCACTGCACAATACTTAAGGAACATTAATAATTTTTGAATGAATCAAGGGGTTTCATGTAAATTGGCATTTCCAAGAGAGTACAGAGATTTTGTACTGATTCATCCTTCCATTAAGGATCTAATTTTCAGCTGAGGAAAGGGAGGAGGGGAAGAAAATCAACACACCCTTAAGAAAAATCCTTTACCTCAACCCTGATACTGCAGCTGCAAAATGTTTTGCCCCAAGTTGCTGTCAGGATGCCCCCTGGGAGTTGGGGGTCAGGTGTTTCAGACCACATTTCTTCACCTTAGTCCAGGCTGACACTCCTTCTGCACCCTTCAGCATCCAACCCTCCCCCTGCCCAGCTGACATTTCATAACCCTTTTTCTGAGCTCCAGCTCTGATTTACACTTGGGTTGTTCAGCTCTGGGCTTGCAGACAGCAACACAAAACAGAGCAATAACTGGGAGAGAGAGCTGGCAGGCAAAATCAGGTCAATAACTAAGGCTGGAGCCACTTGTTCAAGTTGGTTGTGCTCCACAAACACCAACTGCCTGCCCTCAGGGCTACCCTGTACAAGGGCAGGCTCATGGGAGTCCATGAAGCCGGCTCCTTTGATCCCAATTTCTCAGCAGCTGTGCAAGTCATGGCCTTTACAGTCACTTGCTGCTGACTCATGTTGAATCACTGTGTGCTGGTACTATAAAGCCGCCTCGGAGGGCAGAAATTATGTTTGTGCTCACTTTAAGACCTTGTTATGCCCTGGGAGCAGTGTGAAAGAGGTTTTTGCACAACCTGTAGACAGGCTCATTATCTTTGCATCCTACCATAATACAAATCAGCTTTATTTCAGCATAGTCATAGTTTAGAAGAAATTGCAATAAATTAATGTACCAAATTTGTAATTAACAGCCAGTAAGCTACTTAATTAATCTTATATCTAATTAGCCAACCATAAATTACCCAATCAAGGCTATAAATCTATTCAATGAGCTACAACAACCCCATGCATAAAGACCTGCCCTGTGCTGTTGGGAGCTTTTGATGCCATTTGGTTGCCCTTTGTCTCCCTGGCTGGCCCAATGTCCCACCTCCAGGGCTGCTGTCTGGTTGAAAGCTCCTTTGGGCAGAGATCATATCTTTGAAGCAGCCTGGATTGTCCTAGCTGAAAGTTTCGGCCCTTCATGGAAGTAATCAATATTACTGAAATTTAATGCAGCATGAATAGTATGTTTAGCCCCATTGTCTGTCTCAGTAAGTAGCTTTAAAGTGCTATTTTTTACGTGGTAGTTAGTAATGTAGCTCAGAGATGCTGTGGACTCCCCATCCATGGAGGTGTTCAAAGCCAGGCTGGACAGAACTCCGAGTAACCTGGTCTAGTGGAAGGTGTCCCTGCCCATGGCAAGGGAATTTTAACTAGATAATCTTCAAGGTTCCTTCCAACCTAAACCATTCTGTGATTCTAATATCATATGCTAAAGAGATGTGCAAGTGGCAAGAATGACCAGCTACTGGTATATAGACAGGTTGCATTTAGAAAATCATTGCAGAGCTGGTTTTTAACAGGTTGGTGTCTGTTTTATTTTAATTACAGACTCCACAGAATGCTACGTAATGTGAATTGCAAGTTCTGAAAGGTTTGTGGTGGGTTTTTTTAAGGCAAGCTATGCAGGGCTACGCTTAGCAGGCAGGCAAGACCAGGCAGTGCAGCTAAACATCACAGAGATACAGTTTTTTCAAGTAGCTCCTAAAGCTTATTTTCATAGGATCTGCCAATACAAACAGGGATTTGTGACTACAGTTGAGTTAAGGAGCATAAAAAGTACATGATGTCTCTATGAAAATTACAGCGTCTTAGCTGTGGCTGGCTTAAGGGTCGGCTTTATTCAAAATGCTGTACCACAGCCAAGTTGTGTCCTGAGGCTCTATGTTAAAACACACAGAGCAAACAATAAGAGGAGATAAAGCCTGTCCCAAAAGTTGCATGCATGACCACAAATGTGCTTTATGGCAGCTCAAGGATGGGGCTTTCTTTAACCTCCTAAATGCTGCAGGCTACATGTAGCCCTAAAAGAAGGTCACACCCCCACTTGGATGAAGCCTTGGCTCTGGGAAAGCCAACAGAACTTTTGCCATTGGCTTCCACAAAGTCCATCTTGTCCATTACTGCATTCCTCCTCTGATGACTGTGGGACGATGTCTCCGCTGGTGTAAAAGCTTCCCTACATTTACTGGGCTTCAATGATTTATCCCAGTAGAGAATATGATCTGCTGAATACCATCTTCCCTGTCAAAAACATGTATGTGCACTAGCAAAACTGAAGGGTACAGAACTCCTTAAACAAGACTCAGAAACAAATAAATTATGTGCTTTATTAGACAAACACAAAAGGGCATTGCCTTTAGCTGTCCTACCCTCTGACCATCCAAGAGAAGACTTAGTAACTACATTGCCAAGCCAATCTCTTGGGTGTTGTTAATGGATGCATCTTCACTAACTTCAGTTGTCATGGAATCATAGAATCATTTAGGTTGGAATAGACCTTTAAGATTGAGTCCAATCCCTAAGTCTCTGGCAAAGAACTGGGGCCTGTGCACCAAATGCACTTGAGGGCATTATTCATCTCACAATTTGCGAAGGTGTTCATGACTATTTATTTACAAAGCTTCCCTATCGTGGAAGTTGTGCAGAAACAGAGCTTTGCCAAAGCCTAGAAAATCCCTGTACCAAAGTAAGTTTGCACAAGAGTAGTATAATACAGAGCAAACAAAGCATGGCATGAGGCCATGGAGCTGAATGTTTCCAAAAGAGGTGTCTTTGTGGAGAGGCATGGAATAAGATTATTTGCAAGAAGATATAAAGCTAAATCAGAATAAGGAAGAAAAGCCAAAATTCTGCATTGATTTAGTCCCATTATTTCAAGCAGACATTTGGACATGATGTCAAGTTTGAAGATGATGGTATTAAAAATAGCATAGGTTCTTCATCTTTCTGAGAAGGTATTTTCTGTTGTTTGTCTTTAGTCTGCTCTTAAGCAAAACCTACATCTTGCACAATGACTTAACTTCAGGGCAGACCTTTGAGAACAACATGAAACATCATGAAACAAGCCAGAGCATGAGAATATGGAATACCTGCATGTGGCTCAGAGGAGAGCTAGTCACAGCAGAAAGGTCAGGCAGATGCTGCTAAAGGAAGGCAAGAAGGAGCAAAAAGGCACAGAGCTGCCAAACAAGAAAAAAGTTTAAAAAAGCATATATTTTAGGCAGAAGGAAGGGTGGATGGAGCCCAGCAAAGATCTGTATTGCCACTCCCCTTTTCTAGGTCCTTTTACGGTACCTGTTCTTAGTGACAGGCCTGATCAGAAAACTTCTACAGTGTCCTTTGAAGTAAATTCAAGGAAAAATATTTTTTGACAATGCATTTTGTCAGCAGCTCTCCTCACCTGTTGAATTAAAATCTGATTCCACCAACTATCACCAAAAAAATAAAGGCCAAAGTTCATCACTCTGCCATCCAACTGATAAACAGTCTCCTTGAGATCATCAGCCCTTCAGAGATTGTGAGAGTATCCTTTTCCCAAAATAACCATATCACATCTTTGCCTGTTCTTAAAATCCTATTTTAACAAGACATTTTGAAAATTCTTGAGATGCTTGGTTATGCTTTGTTTACTCTCAAATTGGAATTGAAAACAGTGCAATGCAAGTGGAATTCTAGCTGAGACAAAAACACAGGGACTAGACTGCTCCATTCATGAATTTCAACACAATTTGGCAGATTCAAGGAATTCAGATAGAACTTTAGAAAAAAATCTGATATAAAACTAAAGCTGCAATGAATTCAGTATTGAATCTCTTCCCAGCCTCATGGGCCTAGCACTACAGCCCTGGATTTCCATCCTTAGGGTCAACCCTAATTCCTCCCCTGTCAGAGTCAACCCATTCCCATTCTGGCTTCCTGTTTAAGCACTTCAGCCTTCTTTAGGATTATCACACTATTTTCAGGGGCATCCATTGCTTATGGAGTGTTTCTTTGTCTAGTTATAGGACTGTAACACATGGAAACCTGCATGTTGTTTTATGGTTTTAGGAAGCACGATTTATTCGCTTCTTTAAGAAAACAAATGCTGACATATCACTTCATTTATCCAGTATTTGGAACTCTGAAATCTGCTGTAACCATTTTTTTTGCCCACTTTCAGAAATATTTTGCAATACGTGCACCTACTCATTAGATTTTAAAAAAATTCGCCAAGCTCACCCACTCACTAGATTAAAAAAAAAGAAGTCCACTTCAGTCCAAATCCACAACATGATAACAGGCTTTTAAACAAATAAGCACATTTCTGAAAAAGAATCTGTATCTGCTAAATCACTTGTACAGCAGTGTGGTAAATCAGGCCACAGCCTAAGTGATACTTAGTGATAGAATAGACTCGCTGGATATAAAAGCTTAAGTTTCTCATATGCAGCCAGCACTAATGTTTGCAAAGCCAAGATTCGCTGTTTAACATTTTGAATGTGCTCTCTGGTTTGACTTTCTCACTGTTGCAAGCACCTCAAGTCAGCATTCCTCGGAGTCTGCATAATGTACATATACACTGATCTTTAACCTCTGTGTCATCACCCAGACCAAAATCAATAGAGGGATATGACACTGGCAGGACCATTTGCCCATAGTAGTTCAAACAGACAGATGGGCTGTTGTATGAGCATGAGGCCAAAGAAACTTGGAGACAGTCAAGGGCTGGTTTTTTTTTTTTGAGTGTGAAATGTAACTCTGAGAAACTAGATGCAGAAGGAGGTGAGTTCAGCTTCAGTGTTAGCAAAACCACCACAGGTACTGTAGTCTTTGCACCTTGAGGCATGGTGAGAAGGTTGCCTGTCTTTGGGCTTTGCTCTTTTCTATCTTTTTATTGTGCCAATTCCCCCAAGAGTTACATAAATATCACTTTCTCACTTGGGCTACACTAGGTCTTGAATAATAAAAGGAAACAGCAGTTACTCTCCATGGTGCCTGTAAAATTCCCTTATCCTAAGGGACTGTGACCTTTTCTTCCCAGTTTCCCCTCAGTGGTGTATGAAACGTGGTTGGACTTTCGGAGCCTGGTTGCTGCTCATTTGCTGGCCTTGCAGACCGAGATGGGGCAGTGATATACTGGATTAATTCAGATGGCAGATGGGTGGAGGTGATATAAAATGAGACTCCCAAATGACACAGCTGTATGTGAGGTCATTCTCCAGCGCTGGGCTGCAGAAGGCACCTGTTTGCCAAAATTCAGGTCTTTGTGGTCCCCAAGCATCACAAGAGATACACAGGGTAAAGGTGAGACATCCAGTGAGCAGAGGCGTTGGGCAGGACTGGCAGAACCCCTGCAATGCCAGTGGGGAAGGGCAGCTTCACTTCTGCTTTTGCCTGGGCAGTGCTGCAAAATATTGTACTTTTCTATGGCTGTCCTGACTCCAAGCTTCTGCTGAGTCTGAGTTCTGGGTTTGTAGTAGTGTCCTTGCCCTCCTTTTACAGGGACTGTAGAGATGCCACAAAGCAGCCTGGTGCATTACCACTTGGAATGTTTCACAGTCAGAGAATTACTGCCATTCCCAACCCCCCCCCCCCCATGTCTTCTTGCATGCCTACAGTAGTCTATGACTGAAAATCAGGCAGACACGTTCAACTGTAAAAATAAAAACTTTTTTTAGTTCACATTTTTCCACATGCTCCCCCCCCTTCCCCCAACCAGTGTATAACTCTTTGTAATACAGCCTAGTTAATATTTCCCTTTCATTCTATACTAGCACAACACCTCAGAAAGATGGGATGAAAAAGGCAGCCTGTGCTTTAGGAATGGACCACTATTCCCAGGCAAACTGATCTTAACAAAAATATTGTAATGAAATCAATATGTATTATTACACATAATGAAGCAAAATGTATATTTTTACATATTAACTCTATTTGTTTTTACTCTTTACATGTAGTCATAAAAATATTTATTTTTGTGCTTAGAATAACAAAATGAAAGCTCAGTGTTCAGGCTTTATCTGGCTGGCACTTATTATTTCCATATGTTAGGGCAACAACCAGATTGCTCTGCCAGTTAATTCTGTAACTCTTTCTCCACCTTTTCATCTGATCCAGCAAAGATTATTTTCTTTGCAGCTATTATTGTAAAGAGGTGACCAATTGCCACTGGGCAGAGCTAAAAATGAAAGGATCAATTAAGTTTATTCTTCATGTGAGAAAATATGCACATTTTCTCAGAACATTAAATTCCATCTGAGAAACAGAGATGAGGAATTAAGAGGCTTTCAATATTTTAAACAAGACTCCCTGTTTTCAATAGCAATGCTGTATTTAGATTTTATCTCTGGTGAGAAGTCCCACTCCCAGCTCTGCTGACTGAAAGTGATGGCAAAATGTACTGTTGACTCGAATCGAGCAGGGATTAAAGACAACAAGGCAACCCTGGAAGAAGAACCTGATCTAGATGTTGTCCCTTCCCATGGCAGGGGGATTGGACTAGATGACCTTTAAAAGTCCCTTCCAACTCTATAATTCTATGAAATTGGTAAGATCTTTTTATTCCTGATATGTCCGAAACATCTAGTACACGTGTGCAAGGTGTTTTTGCACTGTTTTGTCTGAATGGACTATTAATCTGTGTGTGGCAAGCTTTTGGAGGTGCACCACCACTCTCAGGAAGTTCAGTTGGAGTCAGAGAGAAGGTTCTGCAGAGCAGTTTAAGGAAGGAGGAATGTATGGTTGGTCATGTGTGGAGTTAAAGAGCGCATTTCTTCTTGAGGCGCAGAGTCTTTACACGTCTGTAACCTGTCAGAAACGTACAACTGATACTCTATCCATGGAAATTAGTAAATGAGGGAATGGATGCCCATCAGCCCTGCAGGGGGAATGAGTGCAGCTAACAGAAATCTGCAGAAGTACGTCTGGTAGATCAATCACAGCCCCATTCCTGGCAGGATCTGTTAGTTTGCACTGAGCTCCATGACACTGAACTTGGATATTTACCATGCCGCACACTGTCAGGGCAAGGCCAGGCCAAACCTTGGTCAATATTTAAGTCTGAAGCCTTTATTCTGCCTCTTGAGGTCTCTGATATGTCCCCACAACAAGTCCTGGAATGTTTCTCAACTTCCATGACCAAGAGGACCCACACTTGCCTTACTGCCTGGGGGGATGAGATGTGGCCATGCACTAGTGCTCACCGCTATGGGCTATCCATGGGGCTGGAAGGAGACCTAGTGTACACTGACCAGACCCCATGACCATTTGAGGGCCATGGCTATGGGACATGCAGCTAAGGAATTTATGACTGCAGGATCATACCTTCTCCTCATTGGAGCCATCATCCTGGGAAGTTTGCTGGAGAGCTGGGGCAAGAAAATCAACAATGTCAATGTTTTGTGTATATGGTTATAGACTGGGGGAAATACCAAGGTTAGATTTCCCAGACCTCCACATACACCTTTATGGAGCCCTCCTCTCAACACAACCAGGTGGGTAGGAGCAGAGCATTGCAACCCAGCTGTGACACAGACATGAACTGAAGCAGAAATTCCCTCTTCATTTTCAGCAGAGCTGCTACAACACAAATCCTGAGGACATACGGAGCATGTTGGAGTCAGCAGGTGAGACAAGGACATAGAGGGGAGGGAGTTCATGGGAAACAGAGTAAGGAAAATGCTTCCCTGGGTAAGGTGTTGTATGAAAGATACAATACTTCAGCCATCAACAGGTTACCACAGGATCCCAGGAAAACCACACAGCTTCTCTGCTGCAGAACTGTTCATTCACAAAATAGTTTTTCTTCCTTATTTTCAGGTTATTAAAGATAGTTTCTGTACTGCTAGAGCTCCACTGACCAGCAGTGAGAGACTTTTCATAGCTGCAGCTGCTCAGGCAGAATTAGGTATCTCAACATAAAGGGACATTCTGTGCATATTTCCTTCTCTTCCCCTGACATAGTAACTAGAGCAATATAAGCAACTTTATATTGACATAATTCATCCCCATTGGGGGTGTTATATCATGTTAGAGAGATTTAGATGGTTAATGTGATAAAACTTCTGAATAGAGAAGCTAGTAGGATCATGAATTAGTTTTTTTTACTCCTTGCACTCTACATGACTCACAGTAACTCAAACTTGTAAGAATAACAGTGTATAAATTGGCCAGAACTAAGCCCCTTTGCCAAGACGGATCAGTTTTTAACTACCTGTATGCTCAAACCTTCCACAGCCACAGAAATTTTGTACAAGGATAACAGGTTTCCTCCTAAGCATTGTATTATCTAATGAAGGCACCATATATATGCCAAACTTTCCAACGGAAACCGGTGATTCTGGATTCTTTTATACCTAAATGCTAATCTTGAGAAAACTTATAAGGTATCTTAAATGGGAACTGCTCTTTGAAAGGAAAATAATGATAAGGATGCAATCTCTGAAAGATACAGATTGTTCTGCAGAGGGCTATTTTCTTATCTTTAGGACATTCTTGGTGAAAAGAAAAGAGTAAAACAAAAAGTGCTGAGCAAGAAGGAAAGAGATCTAACAGCCAGTAGGAAATGATGAACAGAAAGGGTGAGAAAGGACAGTCTTGGGAAGGGGCTAGAAAGTAAAAGACAACAAAGGAGGGGAAAAACTGGGGAAGGCAAGGGGGAGGGGATGGGGAGAGAAGAATGTGTGAAACAAAGGTGAAAGAAAGGGAAGAAGAAATGAAAGTGAGAAGGGAAGAAAAGCCATGGTCGAGGGCTGAGATGAGTATGTTCAGTTCTTATTTTATTTATACATTTATATTCCAGTCAGTGTTTAGTAGGTGTCTCTAAAGGCTGTGATTTATTATAATTTTTCCTTTTCAGTCCTGTGGAGGAAGGGGCAAAGGCCAGAGGGGGCTGGATTCTTCGCCTAGGGCACGGCTGCTCCTTAGGCTGGCTCTGAATTCAGAGAAGTGCTAATGCTCCCTGGAGCTGGAATGCAATTAATTTTCTATGGCACAATGTTCCAGAAAGAGCATATTTGGGGAGGCTCAGGTTTGTGATTTTAGGCTACCCTTAGCCTATCTGTGTAAATTGAAGCTGCGACATCAGCTCTCCACACTGGGTTATTATTTTACACATCTGGGATTTTTGACCTGAAATTGTTTGTTTGCATGACATTTCTGCAAGTGGAGAGGGAGAGCATCTGATTTTACCCACGTAAGTGCACCACTTGGCAGCCTGGCCAGAGTCCACTCGAGTCAGCAGCAAAATCTCCTCTGACTTATCTTCCACTGCCTTTTATTTATGTATTTATTAATTAATTTATTTGTTTGATTGTTTTTATCAATGTATTTTAAATTAAACTTTGTAAAGGTCAAATTTGGGGACCTTTTTTTTTAAACACTGAGCAGAGACACTGGATGATTTAGAATAATCAGTTTAAGACCACATGTGACACGTCGCTGTAGCAGCATACTTTTTCCATGACAGCTTGTTGTGTGTCACAGGAACATTTGTCACTGATCACTCAATTATCCACAAATTACAGCTTAACTTCATTTACACCATTTCCTGGTAAAAGTCAGGACAGTCTCCTGAAGCCAATAGGCCCCACCTCCTGTTGTACCATTGCAATCACTAGATTATTGACAGCTGAGGTACATAATAAACATATGAATATTTATATAAATATTTTTGCTTCAAAAGACTTTGCAGCAATGTCAATGCTTTTTGGCATTGTTATGTGCTTCAGAAAGCTTCAGAATTTTCTAACAGTGCCCCCCCCCCTTTTTTTCATCACTGGCCAGAATTTTAAAAGGAGAATTTTTTTGAAAAAAACGCCCAAGCATTTTTTCCCCTGCCTCATTTAAGCTCTCTCTCTGCAGCTGAAAATCTGGTCCTTGCACACGTCTACCACCTGAGGTGCCAGTGCAGCTATTCCCCAGCTGCTGGGGGATGCATGGGAGCATGGGAGAGTGACAAGGTTGTCCCAGGTATCACAGGAGTTATACACAGCTTACATGTGGTGGCACTTCTAGGAAACCTAGGGTTATGAGACTCACGGGTGGGCTTGGGCTTTGCTTCATGCTCTGGTTAGAGTTTGCTTTGAGTTTCCCAAAATCCTCAAGTAATAGGCTGATACTTCCAGAGCTTTTCTGCATCTTCTTTGACCATCTCATGTTATAAATTAAATAAAACAGCTCAAACTTAAAATATGTGAAAAAGTACAGGTCACATAATTTCCACAAGGATAGAGGGCAAATAGACTTGTGTTGGCTACTTTTAGTGAGGGTAACATCTCTGAAGAAGGAGCAATGTCCTTATTTTGTGACCCTTGTCCAAAACATTTCCAAAGCAGTAACTGAAAAGTTATTACCTCTGGACACCTATACCACCTTTTGCTGACTCAATTAGAAAGAGAAAAAATTATTGACCATTGCAGGGCTCTGCCCATTCAAATCTCCATTGTTCAATAAATAATTAAAAATGGTTGTACTAGGGAAGTATGACTTCATGGTGTTTGAATAAGATATGTTACCCTGTGGAGGCTAATGGAAAGAAGATAAAATATGCTAAATATTATATATTTAGACCGTTGTTTGGTAGGTGAACTATTATTTCCTTGTGAGTCACTGACTTTTCTTGTGGATCAATACCATGGTACAGAGGCAATAACTTTGCACGTAGCACAGCTTCCCCTTGGTTGACTCCTCAGGAGAGAGGATTTAAATAATCTCTTTGCTGGCACAAACACAGTGGCAACAAATGCACTCTCTGATTAACTGGTGATGCAAACACTGCTCTGAGGAAGGTGCTGCAGAAGCCAGGGTTTTAGTTCAGGAAGGAGCTGTACACACAGGGAAGATGGGGAGAACAGCCTCATTTAGGAAGCTGAAGGGTCTCTGTGCCCTACTAAGTGACCTGGGAGCACACCTGGTGCTCACAGGAACATCCTCTGCTCCTTCTGTGTCCAAATGTTACCCCAGTGCTGAAGCCTTGGATCTGAACTGTTGCCCTCTGCTATCTCTACTGGAGCTGTTTAGATGGAGAATAGAAGAAATTGTCCCTCAAATCCAAATGGTGAGAGTCTTTGCAATTTGGGAAAACCAGCCTGGAACCTTCCTAGCACCACTACACTGCAGGAAGGTGAGAAGGCCAGGTGTTGGATGGAGATACCTTCCTATCTTCTCCCAAGCAGTATGCTGCAGCTGCCAAGGACAAAAATCTCTTTGGACAACTGCTGACCAGCAAACAGTTTTTTCCTCAGGTCTACAAGTTTGGGGCCAAAAGGCAGTGGGGGCTGGTGAGACAGCCCCAGCCCTCACCATTTTCCCTAGGGAGGAAGAGCTTTTCCATGCTGGCTTGTGAACAAGGCTATATGGCATTCTAGCCCAAGGAAGGTGGTAAGACTTTCCCTTTGTTTTGATTGCAGTTGGCAGCCTGGCAATGCCCATCACTGCACCTCAGGTCTACAAGTTTGGGGCCAAAAGGCAGTGGGGGCTGGTGAGACAGCCCCAGCCCTCACCATTTTCCCTAGGGAGGAAGAGCTTTTCCATGCTGGCTTGTGAACAAGGCTATATGGCATTCTAGCCCAAGGAAGGTGGTAAGACTTTCCCTTTGTTTTGATTGCAGTTGGCAGCCTGGCAATGCCCATCACTGCACCTGAGCAGGGCTGAGATGTTCCTGACTTAATGTGAGGACTTTGGAAAAGGCAGATCATCCAGAGTGGAGGTTCAGGTCTGGCTGCAGGGAGGGAGGGTGGATAATCGCTGGCACATGGCTCTTTTCTCTGGCTCAGCTTGGGTTTTGGGCCTGAAGGAGCACAGTGCACGGTATCATCTGAAGGCTAAGTGCAAAAGCTTTGAAAGAAGCAAAGAAGTCAGGCAGGGAGCTCCCATAAATCTATCAGAAAGTTAAATACTGTAAAATCTCCATGTTGTTTACCAGCTGTGCCTACAATGAAGACAGAAATAATCCTGGTAAAACATGACCTTTGATCAGCAAGGTGGAGAAATTAGGTCAAGCAGGTTTTTGCTTGGCTGAAAGCATAAGCTGGGGATGAAGAGAAATAAAATTCTCTTCCAAAAAATGTATTAGTCTGAGGGCTCCACAGAAAAGTTGCTGTTCAGCAGCCTGAGGGCAATTTGCTGCTCTTGCAAACCTTCTTTGCATTGAGCACTGAATGCAGAGAGCAGGGGAACATGTATACACCACATAGGAGCAATTGCCTGCTCCATGAGCTGCATTTTGATGTTTAAATTACATTACAGGGCATGCTCTGGCAGGACTTCCTGTATGACCTTGGGAAATCCCTTCTGTCTATTCAGTCTCAGGTATTTCCACCTGCAGAACAGGGCACAGTCCCTCCTGCATCACGGCTGTAATATCCAAAATGCCCAGGTCATACTTTATAAATTGTTTCAGGGTGTCACTGCTGCCACATGCAGCTGCACACCCAGGTCGGTGTGTACATGTCATCTCTGCCTTTGCATGTGGAGTCATCGTATGGCAGCTCCTACTGAGCATGGTCTGTGCACTTTAGCTATGTCTGGGCAAAGCACAAAGCTAGGGCTCTCTGTGTAGGCAGTGAAGATGGGCACTTTACCCTGTGTTTTGGAGGGAAAAGAGGTCAGCTCTCTGAAAACAGACCCTGGCTCTTTTTATTTGCAGCAGCAATGTGTCCTTCTGAGACTGGCACCAGCCCATGTGTCCTATGGTCCCATTAGGGTCCTGCACTCAGCATGAAGTCATGGTGGGTTTTGGTGCCTTCCAAGCCCTATTAGCACTGCTGAGGTTCAGGCTGGCCTGAGGGAAAACCAAAGCTGAGCATGCTCATCTATAATTAACGGATAAAACGATCCTCGGGAGAACTTGTAATATGGAAAATATGCCACCACAGAAAATGTGCATAAATAGCTAGTCAGCAGTTTTGGATGGGGCAGGCAGTCTCTGCCTTCACTCACATTCCTGGACCCATATGTGGGGGCCACCAACCTGCGCAAAAACATCCTAGTCTGAAAGAGGTGAAGAAGAGATCTCATCTTCTCTGGATATTATTTTACATTCGATAACAAAATCTGCTAGACTCCAGACTTTCCTGCAAGCAGCAGCTTAGCAATGTCCAGAGACGTGAGCACTCAGAGGGTTAAATCAGAAAATGGGTGACATGATTTTACGCCTGTGGGTGGTTTGTTCCAAAGATCAGCTGCTCTCAAAGCAAAAGTAAACTCAGTGTTTGTTATGAGTCACTTAAGCAAGCAAATTATTAGTAGAATCTCATCTGTGGTTATGCGAGTTGGGACCTGAGGTGAAGGTTAATTATTTTTTTCCCCTTTCAAAAAAAAATAGAAGAAAAAACTTGGCTGCCAGTCTCTGAGGTGCTTTAGCAGTGGCCATAGGAAGATGCTTCCTGCACCTATCCGGGAGCACTCAGCCTGGGCGTCTCTGGGTGCTCCTGGAGCTCACGTTGCTGCTGAGTTAAAGAGGATGTGGAGCTGCTTTTGCACAACAAGGGCTCAGCCCAAAACCCTCTGGCATGCCGGAGAGTCTTTTCATTAACTTCAAGGGGCCCAGAGGCAGGCTGTGTGTGAATGTCCGGGGTCTGCGGCGGGTAGCAGCGGCCAGTGCACAATGCCTGCCCTCCCACTGCCCTCCCACTGCCCTCCTGCTGCCCCTGACCTCCTGCCAGAGCAGAGTCACTGACGCCCCAAAGCTTTCAGAGTGCCCTCTGCTCGGCAGGACGGAGAGCCGGTAATTGTGTGAGCTTTTTCTCAGGGCAGCACCTTGTACATAACCAGTTCTGGGGTGCTGGGATCTGCCCGTGGACTAAAGCAGATTGGGGCCTGAGAGGGGATGGAGAGGCATTTCCTTCCTTCCTTCCCCCCTGCAGGGACCGTATTTCATTCCATGAGAGGGTCTTCTCCATTGAAAGGAAAGAAATAACCCCATGAGGACCAAGCCTGTTCCCATTTGGTGCCTGATGGAGTTGGGACTGCATAAGCAGGATGCACTGGGCTCTCTCCTGCCATCAAGTCTTCCCTGTCTCCAGGCACGGGCCACAGTTCTCTTGGATGTCTGCAGCATCATTGCAGACACCAGTATGCCAGCAACCTGGTTGCTTTGAGTTGCTGAGACAGCTATTAAAGCTTATCCTAACTCTGTCCCGCAGTGTGGGTGCTACACAGGCTCAAAAGAGACAAATGCTCTTGTGATGCAAAGGTGGCACAGAGACCAACCCCAGGGCTGCTCCAAGGTACCAGGGTCCTCTGAGCCATTAGTGTGATGAACATGAGCAGGCAGAGGATGATCTACAGGCAGAGACAGTCTAGAGGGTCTGGACATCTCTCCAAGGGCTCCAGCTAGTTCTGGACAGAGAGGCTGTGGTGTTGGGCTGAGCTATGGTCCCACAATAGAGGGAAGAAGGAAGAGGTCACACAAGCACATTCCATTGCAGAGGAGCTGAAGTTTGATAGCTTTGCCCAGACTGTGCAAGTTTGCCCAGCACAGTGCTTACCCTCAGTGCTCAGTAAATAAACAACAATAAAACAATGTAGATGTTTTCTGCATAAGGTAATAGAGTATAGGTCTCTTGAGTCAAATCTGGAAGCAGTTTAACAAGGCTCCTTGGAGCAGTGGTTCTGTGTTACTCTCTGTTTGCAGAGCACCATGGTGCTATTCACATGATTTTTAATGCAATAAAATTACACAATAATGCAATACAATAATAATAAATTAGAACAGAGACGGTTCTCAGCCACACCAAATGAGGACAGGCAAGGTTTTACTCTTGCCATCCCAAATCATTCCATAACCCTAGGCAAATTGCTAGATTTTTAGAAGCAGCCTTGCTATTTTTTTTCTTTCAGTGTGCCTTTTTAAGACACTCTGGAATCACAGTGCTCTTTGGGAAAACAGCACCTTAGCCTCCCTGTTCTTTGCTTCCCTCACTAGTGAATGCTGCAGAGGAAATTATAACTCCATCAGTGCACGTGAGAGAATCAGACACTAAGTTGATAAGCGTAGCATTCGCTTAGGGCTATGCAATTCATTTCCAAGAGCAGGAAACAGGTGCTATCTCTGCCCTGAGAGACAAGGTAGGAAATGTGAGTTCCTGTGACCACAAAGCTGGTGAGGAGCTGGCAAAATGTACTTTCAGTCCGGCTGAGGGGCAGCAGCCAGCAGCCCTTGCAACAGCCTTCCCTGTCGTGTCCCAGTAAGTTAAAGCTCTCTGCTTTTCCTGCTTGGTGTCTGCCAGCAGTGGGAACTCCTCACTGCCATTCCCCGGAGCAGTGGGGATCCTGTCAGCTCACCGCCCGGGTACCACGGTTTTCACATCCAGAGAGATGCTCCCCCGCCCTCCCTCCTCTCCCGCTCCCTAAAATGTCTCTATCTCACGGAAAAGCAGTTTAGCACATCAGCAGTCATGTTCAAATTCCAAGGCTAAGCACGCAGCCTGGGAGAGAGAGAGAGAGAGGCGGGCAAAAAAAAAATAAATCAGGTGCTTCTCAAAAACAATCAACCTGATTCACATGCAGCTCAGCAGCTTTTTTGATGGCTCAATTCCAGATTTCACAGCTATTCAATAGTTCTCTTGTGTAGCTGATCCTTGTCTTAGAATTCAGCACAACTCAATCCATTTTCCCTTTTCTTTCTATAAACACCCCCCTCCTCCTCTTCCCCTCCCTTCATTTTCTTGATTTACATCTCTAGGGAGATGGGAATGTGAGGGAGAAGCTTGTAGCCTTCCTTCCTGGGGGGCCTTGAACTGGTGTCCCCTGTCTCAGGTTCCCATTGTCCGCGCTGCACAAGCCGCAGCCCCTCTGCACTCCAGCCCTACTCAATTGGAATTTAAATGCTTCATGATTGTTGTCTCACAGAATAGGAAAGTGCTGCATTAAAGAGTAAATTACAGCAGACAAGTAACTGCCTTGGGAAGGAGTGTGAAAAGAGAGATGAGCCCAGCACAATGCCCATTTGCAAAAGAGGGTTATTCCAAAGATGAAACAATCTTCCTGGGACAGTCTCCTAAGGCTAAATATGATGTGGACAGCATGGATATGGGTCTTTGTCTCAGAAGAGAAGTGCAGTGTGCTCAGTCTGGAGCAGGCCCACATATCTTGGACACAGATATGAATCATGTCCTGGTGCCAAGAGCATGGCTGCTTCTGGCCTTGACGTTTGGATTTTTATGTGGGCTTGATCTGTGCAGTTTAGTTGTGATCCAAAGCACTAAGCAGCTTGCAAGGAAATGAAGAGAAGAGGTTTACTCATGTCCTTGCTTTTGCTGCCTTCTAAGCGCAGAGTTCTCAATGTTGTGTCATTGGGACACTTTCCACCTTCCTTGCACTGTGAACTGTAGAAAAGCAGAATGGAAAATAGGCCCCCAAGATGTCTCAGCAGTTCTAGAGATGCTTCTGTACTCTTTTAGATGCTTTAAGACCAACACGGTGTTTTTCCACTCAAAATGGACCCACATGCAAAGTTCAAGCATCTTTGTGCTCTCTGAGAATGGGCATTGCTTCCTTTTCCTTTTCTTGTGTGGCATTGAATATGTCTCATGTTAGGGCAAAGAGAAACAAGACACTTTCTGCAATACCAGGGCCAGACTTACTGCACCAGACTTACTTCTGCTTAGTCCAGGCCCCATGTTAGTCACCACTGAGCCAGCCACAGCAGATCCTGGGATGCTTTTTGGGGTGAGATCTCTATGAGAATAAAATGCTGAGCTGACTCAACATGAAGCTAGCTATACCCTTAGCAATGAAGTATTTGCTTGCCTGAAAGGTAAAATGTGCTCTGGTGGTGGTAGAAAGGACTCTGTGACTTCTTATGAGTTATAAGGACTCTTACAACTACATTGCTCATCTGTGTAGGATGGGGTTTCTCCAGTAGGAAAGGTAGAAAAGAAAGGCTTTGATGCTTAAGGAAAACACAGGAAACTGTTGAAATTATGATTAGCATTCATCCAGAGCATCTGAGGGAGAATAAAAAATGAATTAGTCTCAGTGGCTCAGCCACAGTGCCAAGATCAGAACAGGGACCAGCCACACAAAAAGGGAGCAAACTTCAAGTATTTACCCTTGAGAGATACTGATGGCATCTGTCTCCTTAACATTTTGGTCACCTTTGCAGAGCCTGTCATATTAATAGAAGATTCATGAATTAAACCAGCCAGGTGGTGTAAAGCATAGGTCACAGAAGCCCTAAGAAAAGCATCAAAAATGGCATGTTCACTGAGACAAGAGAAAAAAAAGATCAGGAGAGTTTCTCTCCCCTTTGCTCAGCAGCATATGCCTTTCAAACTGTTCATTGAAGTAAGGTGCCATGGACACACAGGAAAATAATGCACAAATATGACTAAAAATGAAAAAACCCCAATGTGCACACACACATGCAGGCACACAGTCCATCTCCCTCTGAGATCTCAGTGTATGCTTTTCCCCAAGCCGTCTCTGAGTGGCTCCTGTTAAATTACTCCTTTGAAACTGCTGTAGCAAAGGCTGTGCCAACATTTGTTTTTCTTTTAATTTGAAACTACACGTGAGAAATGCCCCTTGGCTCAATGTTGACAATTAACATCTCAGCACTGAAATACATTTTTGTAAGTTTGTTGTGTTTTTATTTTTTATTTAGTGGTCATTCTGAAACAAAACTTTTCAAATGGCCTTCACCAGGACTCTGATACCTCACCTTGGCTTTGCATGCTGCAAACCCCAGTATTGTAATAAAATTGGTTCAAGGAATGAGCATAGCCTTTTGTTGCCAGTGATACTATTCTGTATTTCATTTGGAAGTGGGTCTACTTTTAGAGCCCACAACCAGGTGGTCTGTGAAGCACATCAGATTTTGCTGAAGTCTCATGGAAGTGACAGCATTTTGTCCTTCTAAACACAACTCTACACATCACATAAATTTCCCAGGCAGGGAATAGTTTTTTAAAAATCATAGAATCATAGAATCGACGGGGTTGGAAGAGACCTCCAAGATCATTGAGCCCAGCCCTACCATTGTTACTAGACCACGGCACTGAGTGTCACATCCAGTCTCATCTTGAAAACCTCCAGGGATGGTGAATCCACCACCTCCTTGGGCAGCCCATTCCAATGCCTGATCACTCTCTCTGTAAAAAATCTCTTCCTAATATGCAACCTAAACCTGCCCTGGCAGAGCTTGAGTCTGTGCCCTCTTGTCCTCCTGCTGGTTTGCCTGGGAGAAGAGATCAACCCTCACCTGACTCCAACCTCCTGTCAGGTAGTTGTAGAGGGTAATAAGGTCTCCCCTGAGCCTCCTCTTCTCCAGGCTAAACATCCCCAGCTGATTAGAAAAAAATGTCTTTTTCTAATCGATTAGAAAAAAATGTCTTTTTCTAATCAGGTGTTCTCATCCTCTTGATTTGCCAGGCTCAACAGTGTGTTGATTCAGGGCCCTGTGGCCCAAAAAATATGCCACTGAAAACAATAGGGAAACTGGGCTTGGGATCAACCAATGCACAATGTGAAACACTTTGCTTCAAGGACTTTTGAGGACACACAGCATGGTAGCATCGAAACGCTGGCATCACACCCGTTGGCTCAGGGTGTGCCAGCACACCTCCATGGCCGTCCCACAGGCTGCTCCTGTGTCCCACAGCACATGGAGCTCTGGTGCAAGGCCACAGGCGAGGAACATCCTCCAAGGATTTGGAGAGCCATGTCTTTTCATGCATCTCCCAAGAAGACATGGATCAAGGCAGGAATCAGCCAGAATATCTAGGGAAATAGTAGATAAGTCCTGCTCTCATACACTTGAGGCATTTACGCTTGGCCTTTGCCAGAGACAAGAAACCAGCCTTTGGGCTCACCCTGCGTGGCTGCTCATGCATTTTCAGCAGCACTGTGGCCATAACCTTTGAGTAGGTGAGACTTGGTTGCAGTCCATGGGGGCACAGCTGACAGTGTGCAGAGCCAGGACAGAGAGAAAACAGTGTGCCCCACATGACACAATGGCCAAACTCCTCTAGTAACAGAACCTCCAGACCCCATGCACTCCTTTTCCTCACTTGCTGCATGCAAGTGGTCCCTAAACGTCCCTCAATACCATAAAAAAATGCCGTCTCCTAGCAGGTGTACCCTGCCTTCCACACTCTCCCAGTTGCTCCAGTCCTGCAGGAAGGACTTCTGCCCATTAAGGCAAACAATTAGCATAGGTGTTAATTATACCCACCGCTGTCTCAAGGTCTCCACTAGCACTGAGAGCACTGGCAAAGAGCTGCTGTATCTTCAGTGGTGTCTGCCTCTCCCTTGCAGGCAAATGCAAACAGCAGGCTCCCAAGCACCAGCCCTCACTTTGAATTTCTCTGCTTTGCCTGCTTGTCTTCCAGCTCTTTAGTATGTCTTGAATGTGGCTTATTGTCTGCTAATAAAGAAAAGAGTGTTGCTCTCCAGCAATGGCAAGATCCCAGCTTTCGTGCCCTGCTGCAGAGCCAATTCCAGTCAGGGAAAGCAGCTATCACTGGAGGTTTTAAATAAACCAGTGCTCCCCCCAAAAACCCTCCTGTTATATAATGCTCTCCTTCCTTTCCTTTTAATGAAAACAACCAAGTAACTGTCTATTTTTACTATGGTAGGGACAGATCCAGCAGCCCTAACTTGTACATGCCCGTCTGGAAATCAGTGGGAGCTCTGCCTGCATGGGAAAGCACTGCAGGACCACGATCAGGAGTGACTAACATGAAATAGTGCTCCCCAATTCGGTCTGAGAGAGGCCAGAAAAACACAGGCCACAGCGTAGTGCACATTTTGCAAGTGACATTTGGTGTTAGCCAAAATACACATCAATACGAAGGAGACGTGTGGTAAAAGGCACATTCCTTTACCACAGTATTACTGTAATATCCCAGTGCCTCCACATTAATTTGTTCCCAGGAAATTCCATCATCACTATTTCAAGCCTGTGGCTGTTCAAGACACTTAGGATGATGGGAAATTACCCTACTCAGGAAAACAGAATAATAAAAACAGTGATTAAATTTGCCTTTATCCTTAGTCTGCACACCATTATCAATCTCTGGTGAAATATTTTTCAGTATACAAAGATTCCAATTATGTTCTTAAACTATGAAAAATCAGCCAGAAGGGTTGGTTTGGTTTGCTCCTACAAAATAAAAAATAAGAGTAATACTGCCCCCAAAGAACTTCCCATAATAAAATGTTTAGAAAAAATTTCTTAAAAGGATACTCTGCTGCAGAAGAGCTGACCATATGCAGTGGGAACAATGCCAGACTGAATCAGATGTGGCTGTATAGCCCAGTGGTCAGGGCATCTGTCCATTGGGTCCAACAGCAATCAGCACTGACTGCTCCTAAAGAAAGCAATTGTAGACTGACCTGCTGTGGAAAAAATGTTCTTCTCAGCTTGGTAATTAGACCTACCTAAGGCTGAAGGATCCTCTCTTCCAAAACACATTGTGCATCCAGACCTTACTGCTCTAGCAACTATGGATGACAACAGTCATTTCCAACATATCCACAAACCTACAGAAGTAGACTTCAATTTAACACTACATAGATGATTTCAATGTCAATGATTTTATATGGCAGCAGTTCCACAGTTAAATAAATATCTCATTCTATAATACTCTCTTTGACTACAAGTGAAGCTACTAAAAAAATCAAGCTACTACCACAGCCCTGTGCTGTTGTCCTGTCCCAGCATGTGCCTTGAGCATCCTCTCATCCCACCTATGTCTCAGTCATGTGTTGGGAAGATATGCAATGGAGATTACCAAAGAGTATGTTCTCACATTCCCTGTGTCAGTGTGCTTATCTTCTTTTTTTTTTTTTTTAAAGTATGGCTATTTTGACACGGAAAAATAGAGCTGAAAAGCTGTTCTGCCTTTGACAGCCAACAAGTGACTCTGACCCTTTATGGGCTTTCTTGCTGGTGCATTTGCCAGGGTCCTGCCTTCACACAGAGCATCATGAACCCAGGAGACAGCTCTGAATGAAGGTGCCCAATGTGCTCACAAGTACTGCTGATTATTGTGCACAGGAAACTTTTGCACATGCACTGGGTGGAAGAGAATGAGTACAGGTGTACAAGGTTTGCAAGTCAATTGCATATTTTTTACTTTGTGTGTGTATCAGCATGTTAATATAAACCCTGAAAGAAGCAGTTGATGACTGGGGAATGAGGGCCTGTAGTTAGATATTATGAGTTTCTAAATAAAAATGTACATATAAATCCGATCAGTAAGTGTTTCTCTGTGAGTGTTTCTTTGGCTTTTGCTTTGTGCCTGAAGGGGGCTGTGTGTGTTGTATTTCCAAAACTTCTACTGTCCTGCTCTGTACTGTCATGATGCTCCTATTCTACTACAATGATGTTTGGGAAAACAGCAGAGGAACAGGAGAAATGAATTTATGAAGTGAATGTTAATTACATTTGAAATGCACAGCACTGGCTTCCTACCATACTGCCAGTCAATATGGTCCAAGAAGTTATCTACTCATTACTGGCACTGAGATGACTGTGGTTACATCTATAATTAAGATGTTCTGAATAGCTGCTTTTCTAGTGTGGCCACAGAACTAAAATCTCGGAAAAGCAAATATAAGTTGGAGTTGTCCTGAAACAGAACTGGCTTTGTAGTTTTCAGATTGAAATGAAACACTTGAAAAAAAAGAATTAGGATGAATTTCATTCAAAGCAGAGTCAAACTGATACAAAATCCAACCCCAAACTAAATGTTAATTTCCTGACACTATGTTTAACCTTTAAAGTAAGGGAAATACAGGTAGTTATCTAAATAACATTTTTCAAATGATCTGAACAACTATTTTTGAATTTTCTTTTTCCCAGCCAAACTATTCATTGACTCAACACACTGTGTTGACCTGAAGTTGCAAATTGGGTCACCTAAGACAGCCTGCAACACTTCTCTGCCCTCCTAACAAATTCCTTTGTTTAGCCATGTACAACCTTCCCTCTCTTATTCAGTGGTGTGTGAAGGATGGACACCATTCCTGTCCAGGAAATGCTGTAAAATAGAGAAGTAAAATGGCACTGTGAATGTGACATTTTTATGACTTAAGCCAAATACTGCTGAATATCACGGTAGGTTTTCTTCTGATTTTGGTGCACTCTGCATCTGACTGTTATTTCAGAGTCTGCATCTTTGCTTTGCAAATAAGCATGATGGAAACAGGATGAGTCTCTGTAGCTCCTGTAAACACAGTTCCATGCAAACCCTGCTCTCTATCACAGGATTTCAGACCTTTGATTAGTTTATTTTTCACATGCCTCATCTGCACCTGCCTTTTTCCCTTTCTTAGCAGTCACTTCTTGAACAGAAGCTACACAAACCATCAGCAGCAGATCCAGCCTTCCAGGTAGTGAGGTCCCATCTTGCCCAGCCATGGCCATGGCCGCAGTCCTCCTCTTAGACCCAGGTGAGACAAGAGGTCCCACCAGCATTGCAGGTACTCCACATGTTTTATCCCACATGTTTTACTGGCAAAGCCTTCCTGGGCTCAGACCATGCTATTGCCACCTCTCATGCTCATATTTTACCTTGCTGCACCAGTGCCCAGATTAAAAAGCCATTATTGCCAGAGGTGCACAACTTAAGGGGAAACTGGGGTGCAGAAGTTACACAACTTGCCTGGATGCATCAAGGAAGTTGCAGTCAGGGACATGAATAATTGAGGTCAGCTCTCCTATCAGTTTTTTCTCACAAGCCCTAAACACAGCCATAAGCTGAAACAGAGCTATTGCCATCATGTAAGGTACATTTGCTTGTGAGTTACTGCTACATTTCTACTGCAAATTTCAACACCTGAAGCAAAAAAATCCCAACCACAGAGAGGTGAGTTTAGATGCATATTCTTACTTAATATTTCTTTCCATCAAATTGTCACCAAATCCACTCTGTTCAGTGCTGTCAATTGGTTATTTCAAGTCCTGTATTACCTTTCTTTTTAAAAATCCTTCTTCCCGTCTTCTGATTTATTGTCTTTAACCTTTACAGACCTTCTCTGCTTAACTTGGAATATTGTATGCCCTAAATCTAAGGATTACAAAATGATTGGAAGTGATTTAAGAGTCTGACTCATTTCATGGGGTAGAAAATTGTGTCTTTTCCCTCTCTCCACATCAAAGGACATGCTGCTGGAGGCAGACACTGAACAGTTAGAGGAGACCCATGTTTTAGGCAGGCCAGGGTCTCTGCTCTGCACAGCAAATCCATTAATACCCACATAAGCAACCCTGCACTACATAATGAACATGTGGAAGCACTTTTACTACTTTGATAGGATCTCTGAGCCAAAGAAGAAGTTGTCTGATTTGTCAGCATCTGGGAAGCAGCTCCATTGAGACATGACTGTATTAGTCCTAGCTGTATCCAGACTTATTAAAGACTTATGCTTTAAGTCTGCCTCTAATAAAAACCTGCTTTGGTAGGAGTTGGGCTTCCTTACCTTACAGGGGTCACCTATTTTTAAAGGAGGGTTAGTAGCATTTGATAATGAACTGATAAAACACTTTAAGCTCTTCATTCACCTGCATATATTTCATTGATGCATACGAAGTTAGCTGAGTTTTCTAAAAACCAAGCAACTGTGGTCTGTGTCAGGAAGACCCAATGGAAGGCACTGGCAAAGTGGCAAAGTTTGACCATGGCACAGAGGCAGAGATGAGAGACCAGCATTCCTCCCTGAAGTGATGAAAGATCTTCTGAGGGGAAAGAAGCCTGGAAGTTAGCTGGTATCCAAGACTCAGAGAGCTTTACTAATTACTGATTACTTTTGCTAATTAGGTGCTTTGGATATCTGACTGTCAGACAGATGCCTGTCTTCCCCAGCAGCATTTGAAGTCCACAGTCTATAGCCGGAGGCAGAAGTGCTATGAGAGGTAGGTAAAGCCATCTCTTGATATCCTGGCTAGCTTTATAGCTGGTATGTACAATCCCATACTTAAGTGGAGCTGCGCTGATTTATATTTACTAGAAATCCAGTTTGAAGCTATCCAGTGAAAGCCAGGTCTGATACACGTTGGTTTTGCTAAGAGTTATTATTCCTCTGACACAGCTTGCTGCCTGGATTTAGTTCCTCCCAAAACTCACATGCTCTTGATTTGTATTCCATGGCCAACCTGATCTCAATCAGTCAAGGCCAAAAACAAGATTAGAAAGACTGACATCTGCTAATGGCTGTCTGGTGGGTTTTCTGGGGTGCTCTATCAACTCTGTCACAAACAACAACAGGAAGGAGAAGAATCCTAAAGGTTTTGGAGATCCTATGAACCAAATCCCTCTCTGCTGATTGCTGCAGCGGTTTCCCCATGACTTGATCACCTCTGCTGTGCCAAGGCCTGGCCTCAGAGTCCACTTTCCCCTCCTCACTCTTGAGCAGCTCCTGCCGAGAGCCTGGAAGCTGCTGGAGCTCCAGTTCAGAGGCTGTTGATTAATGCCAGTTTCTCCGCCAGCAAGTGCACACCATTCACATTCAAATACTGCATTGCTCCTCAGGAGACAAGAGACACGGGCCGAGGGAAATACTGAGGACCCTTGTGGCAGTGTCTGCTGAAGTCTTGTTTGTGCAAAGTTTGCCAACAACAGCCCTCATGAGGACTACAAAGCATTTTTTTCCACTGGGGATTAGTTTGGAGATTCAGTTGGGAAAACTGACTTCTCTCCCCTCCCCCTGTGTGATGCTCCTTAAATCTCAGAGACTTCTCAGGTACATTGCATGGTGTAAGGAGATATTCTCTCCCAATATGCTGAATTTGTTGAAATGTGCCTAGCAGGAAGCAGAGCTAGTTTTCTTTGTTCAGAGAGTGATGCTCTGTATGGCAGAAGCTCAGTCAAAGCGAATGGTTAGGTATTGCACACTGATGTCAAGGCATGAGAATGGAGGAAGAGATTTGGCTGCTAAGAGAATTTTGCCATCAATTAAAAAGAGGCCAAGGGGGAATACCACTCAGGAACACTCAAATATACCTTTTCTCTTGAGGTCTTCACTTCTTTCCTCCCTTTCTCAGGCTTGCTTTTAGCCTGTCATGGGCTTAGGTTTTGAGAAGGGACATCCTGCCCTCTGAGGACCATTTGACTTTCCAAATTACAAGGGTTCAAGGTTTTTCAGTTCAAGGCTAAATGCAAGCTTTGTGACAGAGGTTGATATCTGAAGGAGGTTTTGATGGCCTGAGCCTCTCCCAGGAGGCATCACCACCAGAAGGAGGTCCTGGAGCAGTCACCAGGACACCTAACTAAGATCACGACCCTTGACCAATGGGACTGGGCACCAAAAGGGACCTGTCTGCTGGGGAGAGGTCCAGAGACCACACAATAAAGAACCAGAAAAAGGTAGCCAGTTTGGAGGGATGCTGCCCTTCTAGGGTAGGAGGGCATGGGGTGGGGACCTCCACCCCAGTGTCACCACCACACTTTGGTCCCAGGGAGGCACAGAGCAGCTTGCTCTGGCTGACCTGTGCACCATGCAACTGAACAAAGGCTGCTCTCTTCCCAGCTCCTTCTGTTTGCAACACTTAAATCAGGGAAGCAAAAATGAGCCTCTGTCTTTTGTGATAAAAGGAACATCAGCTTTCACTGGATGTTTTTTTTCTATTGTCAGAAATTAGGTCAAAGGTCTGGATTAAACAATTCCTATCCAGCCTTTCCTCCAAGGTAAGTGCAACTTAACTCTCTTGCTTTGCACTCTGCTGCCTTTTCTCAGGTTAATTTTCATGGTGGAAGACACAGAAGCTGCTTGGCCATGCTGGCTGACAGTTTATGCCTGCCCCACAAGTTTAGTTTAACTCTGACTTGCCACCCTGTCCCTGAGTTATTACCTCTCAGGTTGACACTAGGAGAAAATAATATCCAGATTTTTACAAGTTATGTAGATCACTTCTAATTCATAGAAGAGTTCCCATTCTTGTGAAAACCACTCTGCCAGTTATTACTTTGGAGTCTTATATCAAACTGTGAGGCTCACAGGAACAATGACAAGTGAAAATCAGCTCAAAAACAAGATTTCTGTTTATCTTCCTTGTATTCTCAGAATCTGTTTAACCTGTGTGCGATGAAATCTGGATCTGATCCAAACAGTCACTCCTCTCTGTATGCTCAAGTCAAACTCCTGAAATTTTGTTGTTCAGAGGAGGGGGCATGAATCAAGTAATTCTCATGTAGCTAATTTGCAAAAAGTTAATTCTGATTGCGATTCAGAAATGCAGGGGCTCCTCCTGCAAGTCTTCATCACTTAGGCCTCCAGAATGGTTAGTAGCAAATGTCTCTTGCCCAGTCACATGTTTGATGCCACATCACTGACTCCTCTGCTGAGATTATCATTGTTATCACAGTCATGAGGAAGACAACTTCCAAATGTCTCATTCATCCCATCTGCTCTGGCAAGATCTGCATGTGAGCAAGGCATCCAAGATGCTTTGGAGCTGGGGTGGAAGTGCTGTGCCCACTTACTCTTTCTGTGAGAGGTGTTAAACAGTACCAAGAGCTTGCAGGAAGGCACTAGTAGATAGCAGACTGCAAGAAAGTCAGATTTGTTTTTGAATCATATCTGTACCTGTCCATGTGGCAAGACTGAAACTGATTCCAGCTCAGGGGATTATCCTATCCATGCTCCAGTGGTTTGCAGTGTTGTTTTGAACTGAAGTTTGAGTGGAAGAAAATAAAGAAGTAGAGAAGGGGAAGTGCTAGTGGAGGAAGAAATGAAATGCCATTCTTCCCACCATGATGCCTGTCTGGTCTCGGATAAACAAAGACCAAGATGTACATATTGAGATTGCATTTGTCTCATCTGTGACCAGGCATTGCTGGAAACAGAACTTGTGAAACAACAGTGCGAGAATAACAATTTTCACTGGTGGGAAACAAGCTGTTCTTGGAGTGTATAGGAGGGTTTGACAGTCTCATCAACAGACAGAGCCTGTTATAAATGCTGTCCGATTCTTTCTGCTTACAGCCCAGACTCACTGCAGGACCTGGCTTGAGTGCAGCAGGAGGGAAACACCTCCATGTGCTTCACAATTCCACCAGATGCATATCTGCATCTTCATGCACCTAAACATCATAGCAATCTGGCTATGCTCCATGCCTTGTTTTCAAACACAATAAATGGACCATTCTATCCTGGTGCTGCAGAAGGAAAAAATGTGTTGAAGGACAGAGGGTGCCAAGATGCTTTGGCGACAGAGGCAGCAGCAAGTGACGTGTGTGTTGAGTCATCGTGGAAAGCTGAGTTCTTGTACTGGTCTTCTGAGAGATGGGACAGACCTATTCAGCCCCCATGGAAGGTGGCTAAGGTTTGCAGGCTGCACAAAATAGCCCTGGTAGACAACAGCAGCACCAGAACCTCTCCCAAAATCCAGTACTATTCTTTGTGCCCCATGACTCCCTCATGTCTCACATATGCAGAGGGTACAAGCACAAGGGGATTGAGGAGGCATGGCAGCAGGTGCTTTTCTGTGCCCCTGTACTACGCTGGAAGCACTGCCTGTTTGCCCAGAGTTGCAGAAGGAGGAGCTCTGGGCTCTCACCTCCCACCACTTCTGCCTCACAGTGGGGAGCATAAACCACACATTTTCCTCCACCAGGCTGACAGCAGAGACCTGGATACATAGACTCCCTGCAGCATCATTTGGGTCTGTATTAACTTCATGTTCTTTGACACTACACTGGGACAGTTGCCTGGCTGGGTTTGAACCATGCTGCTGGTTTCCTGCTTCCCATAAGTAGCAGCATTACCAAAATGCCACGTTGAAAGAGCCTGAGCTGTCAGATGTGCTTGATTTACATTCAACACAACTCTGGACCGGCAGAAGGCTATGCATGAGCAGATCCTATTGCAAGACTGGGGTCTTGGAGCGTGCAAGTGTGTGTGTGCATAAGGGTTCATGTATTTAGAGAAATAATGTTTCCCCTCCATCCAAGGCCAAGAGACTGAAATCCAAGCAAGCCAAAGCTTCTTTACCATTGACGCCATAACAACATTTGAGGTTTTGAAAAGAAGCAGAAAAAATGTGTTGCTGTAGTAAGGGAATTGTAATAAGATCTTAGTCTTGGAATAATGTGCTCTTTAGTGAAGCGGCCACTCTGCATCGCTTCCACCTCCTTGAGATTTGTGAGGAGAAGTGTGCCCCAAAGAATGCTAGTTATTCTGAATAGGGGGAAAACTCAGCTGAGGGTGAATGGAAGACATCCAGGAAAAACAGAGAAGCACTGCTGTTCTGTTCTCCTCCCAGCTCCCACCTCCCTCCCTCAGCTAGAGCAGAAGTGCAATGCCTGGTGGAACTCTTGCTAAAGTAGTAAATGAGTTCCAGGAGGTACTTAAAAAGAGTGACACTGCAGCACAGAGATGGGAAAAAACCGGATATGAAGAAATAGAAAAATAGAGGCAATGTCAACTTCTTGCTGTTTGGAAAAGTAGGGATCTGGGGATGCAGGCTGATGAGAAACGTAGTAAAACTCCATTCTGCATGAATATATCAACAAAGGTACACCAATAAGTATTGTCAGATAGGGTAGTGACTCCATGGTTTTGCAGGACAGTGGCTCAGCATCTAGAGAAAATGCCACAGCAGAAACTCAGTGAATTCTTCTGAGGACCATGTGACACCTGGTCTGTGTATGACCATGCTGTCTGGGAACTGAGGGCTGGCATCAAGGTTGAGATCAGTGTGAATTTTAGAGTTTAAAACTTCTACTTAAGTTTTATGGCAGACACTTCCTGAGATTACGTTACCTCTTAGAGGGATTTCAGCCCAGCTATTCGCACAGAACAGAGAATTAAGAGCCAGAGTTTCCTCTGGCTTATCACCAGGATGAAACCAATGTCCCAGACACAACTCAACCAGAACCACTGCATTTTTACTTGGAAATGGGCCAGGTTTACAGCTGAGGCATTATCAAAATGTGCTGTCTGGGAGCAAGATCAGCCTGAATCTTTGAGATTACAATCGAAGATGACTATCAAATGGAGGTTAGTCTGGATTTCATCACAAAAACATACATTTCATTAGGGCTAATCAAGAAGGCTAAGACCTCAGCACTTGGGATCTTGACTGTGTGAGTAGCTACCACAGGGCAGATGTACAATTGCATACAGTGAGATCTGTATCAGCACAGCTTGTCCCAGCATGCCAGGCCATGTTATTGCTGCAAATTGCACTGCTTGCTGATAGAGCTACCACTGTGACTAAAAATCCCGGAAAGACTTAAGATACTGAGTGGACACTGAGCAGAAGTTTACCCTTGCTGCACGTTTGTAACCTAAAAGTTAGATAACTGGTCCTAGCTGCTCATCTTGGAGCTTTCTGCAGGCAGAAAGGAACATTTCTGGGAGTAATTATTTCACTTCACTTTGACAGGTTTTTTTGAGATGGAATTGTTCATCTTCTGGACACTGAACCATCCAGTACAAGTTTAGACTAGATTCCCATTTTCAGTTGATTAGCATTTGATAAATTCCTCACAAGAGTTCTTGAATTTTAATTCCTTCTTCAAATCTATTGCTAGCAGCTGAAATATTTCCCTGCAAACTTTGATTCTTTACAGTTTAAGGGAAAAAACCCCTCACTATTCTAACTTAGTGAAGACTTGAACAGGTAGGGATTTATAGAGTAAATCCTTATTCAAGTTTCAATCAAATTTTAAATAAACTGATTAAAACCAGGCAGTGATAAAATTATAATATGCACCATTCTTTTTGCCAGTGATGGGGTATTGCATGTAATAGGACATAGTTTTCTTAAGTTCTTCCTAATTACAGTTACCGTAATATTAAGTCTCTGTTCTTTGGGGATAAAAGTGAGAAAATTTAATGGAAATTCTGTAACAATCACAGCTGCTAAATCTGAAGAGAAGTCACTGTAGCTGTGAGGGATGTGCTAACTGCTGGCCTGATCCTGCCACCCAGTGTGCATGATATTTGCTTGCTTGAATACTCCCATTAATCTCAGGGAAGCTTTTTACATGCGGAAGAATTACAGGTTCACACCAGCCTTCAAAACATGTCAGACATTTGATGCATTCAGCCACTGATTCTGCCCAGGGAATTGGGGCAGACCTTCTGATGGAGAATATGGATTGTTTCGGTACCTTGTTAATAAGTGTGTTCTCACACATTCATCTGCTATGACACTAGGTATAAATATGTACCAAGGGGTAATTCTAATGGGTAGTGAGATTTTTAATTAACATCTGGAAAGAATTTTTAACTATTTCTCACTGCATATATGCAATTTAGGGTGGAAAGCATAGGAGAAAAGCTGATTTTTATTGCCCTTCTCCAAGTTAAATGAGAAAATTTCGACACAGAAACAAGTGGGTGAGGAAACAAATCCTCAAAGAGTAGATTTCCAATCATAGCCAACAAAATACACTCATCCTCTTGTAGATGTGCAAAGTATCTATATTTTGTTTATTGGGCCCTTGCAAGAACTGGTCATGCATGTGTTCAGTAAATCATTTGTATTGTCAAACATAACACACTAAAAAGGCAATGTGCAGGTTTTTTTACAAACCATTCTGTTGTAAATGTGCAAACTTGCAAACTTACAAACTTTGCTGCTCTTGCAGGAGTGTAGCCAAGGACAGAAAGTTGCCCTTTGAGTTTGGGTGGTTTTGTGAAATATATTTGAAAAAAACCCAGAGTGTGCCTCCTAGAGTCATAAGTCAGTGGCTGGGTGACTGGTTTGAATTAGGACAACGAACAAAGACAAATGAAATATAATCCTGCATGTCTGTACATTCTGGAGGCTTTCCTCTTCATTTGGTGTCAGTACTGAACCAAAAGTATTTAGAAAGGCAATATTATTGAACACAACAAATAGGAAGCAAAGGATAATTTTTGTTAGGGGTAAGTCATCCCTTAGGCAGAAGCATTCCACCAGTCTTACTGCATTTCACTGTACTGAACTATGGTTAATTTGTGGTCGGAAAAAATAGAGGCACTGTGGTTATTGAAAATTATATACTGTGTTTCCAGTTTAGAGGGAAACAAAAGGCATGTGTTGTAAATATAGATTTTTTCTTTACTTTTAAAAGCAAAAGCCCACTTGAATACTCAGTTAGGGTTCAGCACCTATAGTAACTATGCTATTTCACTGCCCATTTAGGAAAAATTTCTCCAGTGGGAAAATGAAAATCAGTATAATTGAAAAATTGGCAGATAGGAGTTAACTGTGTTCTTGTGTCATACTCTTTACAGCGGTGACAATGTTTGCTCCCTGATGGTCCAACTACAAAAAGAACATTCTTGGTTTGAGCAATGGCAATTATTAGCCATTAGAAGAAAATGCCAACATAAATATTGGAATCTTCCATCATTTGGGATCTTCAACACAGAACCATAGCTTTTTTGAGAGGATATTTGCCAAACATTTCAGGCTTGAGGCAGAAATTGCTTGTTAAGGTTTGTTTCTTAGGAGGTCAGGCTAAATGATCAAAATGATGGTTTTGACCTTAAGATTTCTGGTTTAAGGATTGTCATTTGGGACATGTTTTTTACATAGTTGAACCTTGACTGTTTAGAAGTTCTTGATACGTGATTTTGGTGGTATTTTGTGGATATTTTGCTTTCAAAGATTGCATTTTTCTGCAAATCACTGAGCCCTGAATATCACCTACCGTTCATCCAAGAGAGATAATCAAGTACTCAGAAGTGAAAGAGTCTTTCTTATTGCTTATGCAATATTTTCAAAAGAGAAAAGATTCATTTTCCAAGGTGGCGAAATGACTGTTGTCAGCTTGAGTAACATGCTGGGGATCTCCAAACCCAATGGCTTGTGTTTCTGCGGACTGAACCAAGAAGTCCTATTAGCTTGGTGGTACAGAAGACAATGACATAAGAGGGGTAATGGATTTTGTGTAATTAATTGCTAGAATGAGATGGATGATCTGAGCAAGTACAAAACTGAACTTACCTCTTCATGACGTCACAAATCTACACAACCAATGGCTTTGAAAGTGCTTTTGAAAGTGACCTTGAAGCAGAAATTTCGCACATAGCATAAGCCTGTTTTGTTCGATTCTATACAGCTTCTAATTCCCAGGGCTGTAGTCAGTGTGTCAGTTTGCTTGGAGAAATGTGCTTTTATTATACTGATAGGTCTGCAGCTGGGCATTGATAGCAGCTATCACTGGTTCAGCCAGGGCTAGAAACAATGCAAAAAGTCTCATGATAAACTCAGAAAACTTGGCTGCAAATTTGCAAGCACAAGTAGTTCGGGAACTTCAGATAAGCTTCCAAAGGTTTGGATCCAGGTCCAAACAAAACCCAAACTCTAAAATTATGAGGCTCCTGCATCACTAACAGTCTTACATCTACTTCCATTTGCAAATACTAAACATTTTATAGATTTTCGCATGCCCCAGTTGGTTCTCTGTACTGGCTGGGATTGTTAGTCCCTCTGCCCTTGCAACTATATAGACATCAATAAAGATGAATAACGCTGGGCAGGCAGATTCTAATTTATGCTAATCATGTTGGATGGCTCAGGGCACTTCAGCACACATGCTTAGCCAGTGACCTTTCACACTCCCCTTCTAGATCAAAGCACTTTATTCGTCCAATTCCAAGAAAATCACAAAGACAAAATTCCCATTCAGTGCGCCTTTATTAACCTACAAAGGGCCAAATCCTGACACCTTTAATCTGCTCGTACTCGTCACTGCCATGATTTAAAGAGTAGAACATTGCCATCAGAGTTCTGGCCCTGAAATCAACATGTAGAATGGCCAAAATCATAGTGGATATAAATGAAGACAGGACTGCTGTTTTCAGAGAGGATCTCTATCTCTCAGTATTCCCTTGAGGCCAAACCCTCTCTCTATGAAACTGATAAATTCTGAACAAAAGTTAAATTTCAATATCCATTTTTTACTTTGCTGTTTTCAGCGGAAGCCTCACTGTCTTTTTGCACTAATTACCCAGTTTGGGCAATATTCATTGGGTGACCCTCAGAAAGGTGCACAGTGCTGAGCAGGTCCTCAGTGTGTGATAGGATCTAACTAGATAACTCCAATCTAGGCTTCTGATAATGCAGATTGCTTCAAAACTAAGCACATTTAGAAAATTTCTACCAGTGTACATGCAAGAGGATCTATTTGTTGCAATCTGTTCGGGTCTCTGAGTCTCATTCTCAGGCTGTAACAGGCGAACTCCCACAAAACTCACTTCCAATTTACAACTGTGTCAAGGAAAGGAGACTCAGGGCATCTGATATACACACACATCAGAATAAAAAACATTTTCAGCAATTGCAGATTGGTCACAATTTCAATTTTCCTCCTCCTGATTAATTTCCATACTTCTAAAAAGTCAAACTTCTGTTCACTCCTTATGGTTTATGTTTGCTTGTGTTTCATACTGTTTGAATGCACTTTAAAATATCAAGCAAACTCAGTTACTTTCTCATGTTCAGCTTCCTCTTCAAGCAATGTTCTCAGTCTGACTAAATCCCAATTAAAAATATAGCCAATACAACTTTATTTTTTTGTAATTTTTTTCGTATGTTCCTACAGCAGTTAGTAATTGCTGCAAGAATAAAAGAATAGGTTAAAAACATTGCAATTAATCTATTTCCCTCAACAGAATATCTGGTTTTCTACTAAGCACCTTTTCACAATGATCCATGTTTTTCACAGATTTGTCTTGTTTAATGGAAAGCATAAATACATTTAAATGAAGTTGAAAATCATGTATTATAACTAATACTTGGAATAGCTGGCAAACTTGTTGTTTGAGTTCTGCTGAAAATATAAACATTTTCCTCAGTAAGGATACTTTTTAGGACAGTTCAAGAAATGTCTCCTTTATTAATGTTTCACCTGGCACACAATATGCCTGCTGAAAAGCAATTAATAGGTAGTGATAATTATCTGAGATTGAAATTTCTGCTTATATTCATTTTTAATGATGGTTTTGAAATATTAAAAGCAAGGAAATGGGCAGATCAGATGACTGATTCATAACTCAGATATGATGCCATAGACAGGTTTAATAAAGTGAAGATGAATACACGCTTTTAATGAGCTAGGAGAGAGCTAATAAGTTAATGAAACATAGGGTTTCAGGCATCTGAACAGAGAGAAGTTTCTTTCTCCTGCTAGTCTGGATCAAAGTTCATTTCCAGGTGTTTAACACACGCTTTAGAGCATTAGATAACAAGAGGAGGATTTCTTGATCCATCAGTGTCATGTATCTGATGCAGTGACATTTTCCTGCCAGACCAGCAAAGACCACTCACCTCAGCACATGCTCTGGGTGCTCCAAGGTTGGTCATTTTACATGTTCAGAGCTCTCCTGAGGGACCTGCAAGGCCTCTGAGGGGTGTGAAAAAATAAAAATTTACTAGACATAAATGCACACTAGTACAAATGGTGCCACATTAAACTGCTAGAGTCACAGCGAGTCAACATATGCGCAGACATACTGAGCTGAAAGGCTGTTATTTCATCTTTAGCTCACACTCTTGTGCCTGGCTTTCGAAAACACACCCATTATGTACAAATTTGTGCATACATGGATTTTTGCATTATTTTCCAGTCTCTGTAGCAATTTGTCATTTCATGGCCTCAGTCACAGTTCTCCAAATGGGGTCTGTAGGATGCCTGCAGGACAGAGACGTGCTCTCATCTGGTTTTTGGGAACTTGCATTGCCTGAGTAATATAAAATGTCCTTGAATCAGTAGATGCTGCCACAGTCCCATTCCATCCTTAAAGCAACAGTCTCAAAAACTTTTGTCTCAAACATACCAGCCAAACAAAGGCCAATGTGATGTTTTAAGATTTCTGGCTACCCTGAGAGTTTTTTAGGTGCAGTGAAAGTAGAAGGGTAATTTTAACACCCAGCTAATTGCATACTTCACTATATTCCTTGTTTTGTCTGCCTTTGTGTCTTTTCCCACAAGAAATCTACAGCAGTGCTAAGGAAAGAGCACTCCTGATGCAATCACATCTATTTGCTATATGGCCTTGACAAACTCCTTCTTTAGCTTGGGTCTCACTCAAATTTAGAGTGACTTGCCGAGACTTAACTCCTATTTCTGAGCTGCTTGGAGACTTAACTCCTATTTCTGGATGGCTTTGAGATCCTTACTGCCAGATAGTTTGTTTTAGACAAGTGCTAAAAAGGACCATGTTACTACCCTAGCTCAGGCCAAAGTGTTTGGCAGCACAATGAATGGTTTTCAGCCCACTGGCCTGGCTCACACAATTTGAGTGCAATTCAGTGTCTCCTGGCAGAACACTCACACTGTTGCCTGCCTGTGGTTTTGTGCCAGCCAGAGGCTTTCATTCCTGTAGAAGATGAAAGGGAGCCAGGTACAAAGTAGATGTTTCACCTTTGAAAGCCTCCTGGTGTCTTAGTTTTACCTAGAAAAATTTTCATGTTATGGCTTATTTCTCTACAGGACAGCATGGCAGTGGTAATTGTTTTAGGAATGATGCAGATGAGCTCATTATCAGTGAGCTTCTGGAAACTGGGATCCACAACTCGTTGGTAAGAAGATGGTCATGAGAAGCCTTGCAGAGGGTCAGAAATGGGAGTTCCTTATGAACAACTCCCTCTCCTCAGAAAAGTGAAGTTAGGCCTTGGAAACCACAAGTGGGATCCCTACGGAAACAAGGGTGGCAGTTGTCTTCCGCACTTCTTTATCTAAATAAGAAAAACTTCAAATAAAACATCTGCAAGAGAAAAAAAATCTGTTTTGAGTAGTTTATGCTCATGTTACACTCTGTCAATAAGATTTGTGCAGAGTATGGGGTAAAACTATCACCTTTTAACCTCAATTGGTAAACTGGAACTAAGGGTGCAAGCCCATGGCACTGGCAAGTCCAAAACTCACAATAAACCATCAGATGATATTATCAACTGATGAAGTTCTCCCATGAATACTGGAGTTTTCCCACAAACAGGTGTTCAGCTGGCTGCAGCAATAGTCAAAGGAGATGTTCTATTGGAGTGAAAAGGACTCTTACCTTCTCATTATTCAGGAAATATGAGCAGAGTAATCACACAGATGTTACCCTTACAGACATTTTTCCAGTTTCTGTGCAATGTTCACATGCTCCAAAGGTGCTGTGCACTCTGCAGGCAGGGACCTACTGCTGCAAGATAGAATGGACGCTTGTCCCTGGGTTTTATCTAACATCTAACCTTGCTTTGATGATATCTCAAAAGGGGAAGGTCAGGGAAAATTTCTATCTTTTCACAACAAATTGAGTCGATAGAAAAGTCCTGCAATACTAGCTGGTAAAGGACACTGCCTCTGATGCTGGCAGTGCTGCAAGGACAAAAGCTGATGAGGAGCTCTGGGTGCCACAGAGCTGATAGGAGCCAAGGCTATGAACCAGGCAGCTCAGTGGCAAATATATGAGGCAAATGTCCCATTCTGCCTGCTTGCATCCAGGCTATGAGTGATTGGTGGCCTTTAACCTTGCAGTTCAGGCTCAGTGTGGCAGCCAAAGCACTGGGGCCTATAAACCTATGAATCATAGAATTACCGAGTCACAGACTGGTTTGGGTTGGAAAAGACCTTAAAGATCATCTAGTGTCCCCCCCTCAACCATTGCCAGGGGTGCTATTCACTCACTAGATCAGGTTGCCCTCAAATGAAGCCCCAAATCGAAGAACAGGGTGATAGAGGGAAGAAAAGTCTTTGTTTTCACTCCCAAGGCCCTAGTGGCTTCTTTCCAGCTCTCCAATGGCTCATAGCAGACACATCCACGGGGCTCACTGCTACACCCCAGGACTATTTGTCTCTGGTCACTGTGGTCATCTCACACCATGTCCTCTCTGTCCTTCCCCTTCCTTGCATGACCTTGCACAGATGGCATTGCCACACTGCATGACGCAGCACTGCCACTGGCAGGGGACAGGCTCATGTCATGCGACCAGCACGCCACAGGGCAAGCCCCACTTTGCCATGTCAGGGGCTCACCTGTTTTCAAAATCAGTGAGGACATGGCATGACAAGCTATGAGGGAAGGTGCCGTAACATCATTATTAAAATGCTGAGTAATTGGTAGGCAGTTAAATGAAAAGTGAGGAGCTAGATAACTTTCCAGAGAAACTCAAAGGATAAGTATGACAATAGGGTGTGTGTGTGTGTGTGTGTGTGTGTGTGTGTGTGTGTGTATTTATATGCGTCTATGCAGAAGAGGAGGATAGTTTCAGAAAAGGATTTGCAAACATCCTGTATTTCATCTGGTATGCTATTTCCTCAGATAATGTGAGTGACTCGTGTGTGTGGGTTGCTACACATCTATTTCCCACTGCAGACAGAGCTATTACTTAGGTAATCAATATTTAATCTCTATTAGGGGAAGTAATTTTTAAACTTACTTTAAAAAGCGCATCTGCAGCACTTGATATAAATCATAGCCATGAAGAGCTGTGCTGGACTCAGAATCTTCTCTATCTCAAGGGAGGAACCAGCCTTTTCATGGGGAGAAGAGGAGGGAAAAGAAGTAAAAAAAATGCTATAGTTCTGACTATTTTAGGCAATGGAATGAGTCCAAAATAGCACAGGCTTGATTCACAGCCTGATTTTTGCAAGGGTGGTAAAGATCTTGGGGAAAGGGTATCAGCATATGTCCCGTGGTGGGTCAAAAACTGCAGCCAGAGTTGACTGTAATGATCCCTCTCTTCTGCTCCCAGAAATGAGGCTTGGTCAAAGCTGAAACATTTTGTAGAGCTATGTCAGCTCATATTTGGAAGGGCTTGGGTCAGACTGACAGAGAGGAACCCCAGTACTAAAGGCTGATGAGGAATGTGGAGAATCAAAATGAATCCATTGCCTGCCTAATTTGAGGTGATCCCAGATGAAAATGCTGTTCTGGGTCAAGTAGCGCAGAAATTCGACTCAGTTTTGGTCAGACATTTCTTGTTTCTTATTCAAGTCATAGTTTCACAGCAGCCCAAGTCACGAGGTGATTCAGCAGCATCCTCAGCATGCAGTGTACCAAGGGATAAGATGTGAACTTCCCTGTTCCTGTGTCTCAGTGGTTGCCACTGGTCAGACTGGTCCCAGTTCAAGTGGTGCTTAACAGCTGTTTGAGTGCAGGATGTTTCTCCCTGGCCCCCACCTTCAGCTCTGCTGCTGGGCAGTCCACCCCTGCTGCCTCGAGGGAGCACAAGGACTCCCCGCCTCTCCCTGTCAAAAACCTCCATCATCATCTAACAATATAGATTTTTCTGCTAATATGCCCTTTTTCGGCACGCAGAGCTATACAGAAGGTGAATTCAGTAGGAACCAGATGGTGCAAATTACCTGGATTTGAAGTGAAAGTTCTGCCAGCTTTAACAGTATTTGAAGAAATCAAGAAAGAGGCGAGGCAAGAGTGAGACACATAGGTGTGTGCCCAGCACTGAAAGATATCAATCAGATCAATTTTCCTACTTTTTGCAGTGATATAAACTTGTGGCTGCTCTCATAGAAATACACACAGAACTGGGACAACTTTAACAGCAAAGAGATGTTTTGTTTGGATGTGACTTGGCTAAAGGTTTTGAGAACACATTTAGGTAGTGAGCATAAAGAAAAGAAGGGGGGGCTGAGATTTATCAGGAATAAACACTGAGTCAACAGAGCTTCATTATTTGCAGCCACGGTTCAAGGCCAGCAGAACGCACCAGGCACACAAAGGACATGCTGGCTCAAGGCTGTGAAAAGTTAATATTGTGCAATATTTCTGCAGATGTGGAATAGCAAACTATTCGGAAAGCCAACACTCAGTTCATCAGAGAGTGAAATCAGCAACGAATGAGCACAGAGCAGCGTCAGGGGGCAATGTGTAGCCCAGTAACGTTAAAAGCGTTACATGTATGCTCTTGGTTTCACTTGCTTCCAGGTCTCTGCTCTCTGTCACTGAAGACATTGTGGCTTGCTCCTGGGCTCCTGTTTGGAGAGGATCTCAGCATGTTCCATAATAACAATTTTGAAAAAAAAAAGCACATTGTGACTGAGGGAATAACTTATTTTAGGATCTACTCCTTACAGACTGTGCAAGTGTTCCAGGCTTGGCTCTGACTTATAAACAGTAGGCACACTGTTTTTTCTTCTCCAGAGTGAGAGAATTCTGTAAGGTAGTGACCGTCATGGTCACTATATCTCCCGCCTAGCATGAGTCAAAGACAGTATGCCGAGTTATTTCTAGACTGATGCTGTGTGCTTACTTGTTTGAGCATCCTCAAGAGTCAGTCCAGTGGACCCAAAGACTTCAGTATGACAGTTCAATGCCTTATCATACCTGTGGAGTTTTCTCAGGTCTGACGACAGCCCCTTCCAGGAGCTGCAGGGGAAAATGCAAGAAACATACAGGAAATATGCAAAGTCTCTTTGTTAGTGGGAGTTTCTTTCTCAGATTTGCAGGATTTTGTATCCCCTTTGAAAAGGAATATTTTGGCTCTTACCTGCTGGGGATGTTCTTGTTAAGAAATGGATATGCCTTTTGGAAAATTTGACTGAAAGAAGGCAGTTTCACTTGTTTCCCCTGCTGGGAGAGGATGTGAGAACAAAATACCCCCTGACAGAATTTAGACCCTTTTTTTAATGTTCTCCTGGAAATCTCTGGGATACTGAGGATGAGGTGGATTTAATAAAATGGTGAATCATGCTTGAATAAATCTGTGATGGTGGAAAACATTTGCAGGAGTTCCAGAAAATGGATAGAAACCAAAATCTCTACTTGCCCTGCAGATTTTTCAGTATCAAAGACTCCTTCTGTGTTTGGCTTAAGATTGAAGGCTTATTCATATTTCATAAAAGATAGTTTGTCCTCACCTTCTTCAAGGAGTTTGTTATAAATTCAGAGCTTTGTGTTGTGACACTTTATTTATGGTTGCACTATCAAGATAGGTCTTGGCAACATGTCCTCCTGCAAATGACAAATATTTGTAAAGTGGTTTGAATTGTATACACAGAGATACTAGATTATTAGACACAAGACAGAAGAAGCTGAGCTTTTCCAGCATTGTCTATACCATAGTTTTGTACTGTAACTCTGATGCACAGCCTTGCTCCAGAATTTACTGTCTCAGGCTTCTACTCTAGACAGGACTGTAAATTACCATTTCAATGGCATAGTTTTAATTAACCATTTTCCTAAGTAAGATTCCAAATAGTAAAAGTGCAGGCTATGGGTATCGATTTCCAGGTTTTGTAGTATTACGTAACTCTCTGCCTACTTTTGTGGGGTTTTATTATGTTTTCCAACTTTCCCTAATCCCATCTAAATGATCAATATTTTTTTTCAGCCCTAACTCTTAAGTGACTCTCTCTAAACGCTATGTAATGCCCAATATGTTTTGTTCCCATTTGAGGGTTTACCTTATTTCAGACAAAAAAGCAATTTCAGTGACGTTGAAATGTATGGGTTTGGTTTCAGGGCTACCTCTCTCTGACATAAAACTACTAAGCCTTTATTGAAATATATATGGTTCTGCCATAAACGCCCCCTTTATAGAATGCACCTGGAGAATATAATGGAAAACATATTTGTTTCTCATACAAGACTGAGCAACCGTTCTGTAATAATATATAGTCCGTTTGATATTTAAAAGGTCATAATTTTACACAAAGGAAAGAAAAATGCAGGCACGGTAAAAAGTAACATTAAGAAATGTATCTGCACATCTCACACATCTACTTTTGGATTAGGCTGACAGGAGCAGCTGACTCACGTGCAGCATAATGAGTACAGACAGGCTGAAAGAACGTCTCTATACCTCACTGCACCTCAGATTCAGCATTTCCCAGTCCTTAGCAATTGTAACCTCCTAGTCCCTTGGGAGATAAGAACACAGTTCCCATTTCTTTTAGGTGCAAAGAACTGTAGTGTGGAGTGGATAAACACATTTCCAAATGCCACACAGGAAACCTGCAGAAGAGCTGGAGCAAACCCAGGTTTGCCAAGTGTAAGATCAAGTTCAAAGAGTCTCATCTGAGTGGCTGCATATAACATGTACTAGACCCAGTAGACCACGTGCTACTTGACAGTGTAGGAGCATGAACAACTCCATAGAAGAATACAAACCATTTGTACCTGTAAAGTGAAGTCCAACAGCTGTAACACCTCCTGTGGCCCTGGGAGCAAGTCCTGACCATGGATGTGCAGCACCAACAATGAGAATCTGCATTCCTGGAGCAGGTCTAAAGGCTCATCCCCCCTTTACAGTCAAACTATGCAGGGGAATAACAAAAACCTAGAGATTTTCCTCATCTAACTTGCACTTAAACAAATTCAGATCCCATATGTACTGTAAGTGCCGGGAGAACTCCACGCCCCATTGCAGCATTTTAGTACATAAAGGGGGCTTATAAAAACAGGAAGAGTGACTCTGCACAGGCAGATAGTGATAAGACAGGGGGAAATTGTTTTAAAGTAAAATTACGTATTAGAATGAAATTCTTTACTCAGACAGTGGTGAGGCACGGGAGCAGCTGCCCAGAGAACCTGTGGATGTCCCATCCCTGGAAGTGTTCAAGGCCAGGCTGGATGGGATTTGGAGCAACTTGGTCTAGTGAAGGTGTTCCTGCCCATGGCAGGGGGGTTGGAGCTAGATGATCTTAAAGGTCTCTTGCAACCCAAGCTTTTCTATGATTCTATGTATGACATGTATGACAGCTCTTACAGTGTGACATGCACCCTGGATGGTTTTTTGCCTTTTTGAGCCTTTTTTCATCACAACTAATGGTGAAATTCCCACTGGTGAGCTCAGACTTAGCCTTAAGGCTTAGAGGATAACCAATGCCAAATCCAAATTAAGGGGTTCATGAGCCACAGTACTTTATTTTGAGAATGCAGTATGTCAGGCACAGTAAGCCTTATAGAAGAGCCCAGTGCCTAAGCACCATTCCTGAGCTGCCTTGCACTGCTGAGGCAGGCTGGGTATTCACAGTCCACCCTAGGAGACATTCCTGCCACTGCGTAGGGGAAACACTGTCCCACCATGCCAAGAAAAACTCACAACTCTCAAGAGAACAGGATTTTCTATGTGTTTCTTCCCTATTCAAAACTTCAGGGAAGGAGACATCTTAAGATCTTGAAAAAATATCATGGTACCTTAAAAAGCAAGAGGTGTGGGATGAATTGCATAAGGATCGAGGGATCTTAAAGTAACCTTCCCTCATCCTATTGGACTGCCCTACCTTGTAGGCATTGAGGGAAGCAGTAAGTGCTGCTAAGTTCTTAGAGACTGGTGCCCTTGGTGTTCCCAGCACCTTTAGTGTTTAAATTGCTTCTTGAATATTTACATTAGCTTAGTAAACCTCGATTCTTGATATCCTCCTTTACACTAGTGCTTCTCTTTCTATAGAGAACTAATTATTTTGCAGAAGGAAAATTGTAGCTTAAGCTTTAGGAAATTTTTGGCTTCACTGCCTTTGACTCCAAAAGTGCAATAAGCAAGAGTTTGCATCAGTACATCAAATATGCCGGGGTTCTTTGCAACTTTTATGGAAAAAAAAATGTTTTCTTTCAATTGAGACTCTTCCTTTTCTCTAAGAAAATATACAACTCCAGAGCTGAGCTCCTCAGCAAATGATGTCTACAGAAGCTGAAGGATCCATGGAGAAAAGCCTGATGAGGATCCCACAGTCCTTGCATGGGCAGGCTGCCTGGTGTTATACTTGGCTGGGGGATCCCCCTGCTCAGGTCTTGGTCTGTAGGAATTGTACCTCCAGCTGCTCTTCATTTTCCTTCCCTCTCACCAGTTAATTTATCTCTCTCCCCTCCATATCTCTGCCCCTTCCTTTGTTTTTCCTTTCAACTAATCCCTTCCTGCTTTTTCACTGGCCCCTTCTGTGTTACATAGACACACACACTTTTCTATCTAGGGAAGTTAATTTAGATTAAGGGAAGGGATAGATTTAAGAAAGAATAGTTCTCCCTGAATAACTCCATGTAGAGATGCCCTAATTCTGGAATAAAAGCATCTTCAAATGAACACAATTCTTTGTATGCAGCAAATTAAACCAATTCAGTTTGAAATCCTTCTGCTAGGATTGCAAGTGCTCATCTTATTATGCCCAGATTTAATTGGGAACATCTCCTCATGCCAAATTTGCCATAAAGACAAGAACCTGTTCCACTCCCAGGCGTGCATGGATACCCCTCCCAAACCATTCAAAGAAAGCAATACATCTGCGGCCCAACCATCCATGAAGAAATCAGGGAGCTAACATAATATTTGCAAGCCAAACTCTGCTCACTCTTCTGCAGTATTCGTCTGTTTAGACTGCAAACTCTGGGGTGAGAAAACTTTCTCCCTCTGTTTCTTATGTGGTGCCTGGCACGGAGAGATCCCAGCCTTCATTGTACAGCCATGGCACAGCAAACAAAGAGTTCAGCAGAAAGGGTTGTGCTTTCACAAGTGCCTCCCGGTCCCAGGCAAACTGAACTCCCTTTGACATCTACGGGGCAGCAGTTTTCATCCCACTCAGATTTAGGAACCGAATTTAGCCAGCTGCTCTCAGAGTCACCCTTCACAGAAACTTGGCAGAAATGGGCTCCTAGAGATATAAGAGAAATGGTTCCGAGCAGAAATCATAAAGCTTCTGCCCAGTAAACTTGAGAGCAGCAGGACTGATCTCACTTCAGTTAAGTACCTCAGGTTATGTTTCTGAATATACCCACAGGCACTTTCCCCTATCATAGAGGAAATTTAATGAAAAGCAATGAAAAGAGGAGGAAGGCAATGGATAGAGGACGGGTGGGAAGAGATCATGTCTCAAATTTGCATGGAGCAAAAATGGGGAGAACCATGCAAGTTGAACCGAGCAAAGGTTAGTGTTCAGCTGGACTAGTTAAATCTTCAGGCAATGAAGAGATCCATGTCTGCTTGCATGTTCAATGAATGGCCACTCCACATGTATGGTGGTGTTGGGATGCAGCCTTTGGTCTTCCTACTCCAAAACTACAACTCTGTGCCCCACACCAACAGACAACCTCAGTGCAATGCTGAACACTACTGCAGAGAGCTCCCAGTCACAGCATCTCAGCTGTCTTCCAAGATTTTGGGTTAAGTAATGAGTGAAGCATTTGGAGATTCCAGGGAGACAAGTGCTGCTTCAATGGACTAGAGCTGCCCAGTTTTCTGGACACAACTGTTTTTCCCATTGCCCTGGTTCAGCTGACTTTGTGTTTAGAATGAGGAGATAGTCCCAGAAAATAGGTACTTGACTACAAAAAGAAGCCAAGCTCCCCATGAGGTCTTCCATGGTCACTCATTGTTCTGTTCCTTGCACTGAGACAACATGTTTGCATCAAGACCAGAACTGACAGCCACGATCAGTAGGCATGGTTCACCTTGTGGTGGTGGTGCTGACTGTGTCCATGGGTGTCCGAACAGCTTTGGAATATAATTCAGAGGACAAGCCCAGCATCTAAGGTGATGGCATTGGAACAACTCTTTGACTTTGGCAGCAATCTAGCATTATGATCCCTGGCATTAAGATTTCCAGCTAACAGAGTTTTGTTGGTATATCTCTTTGCCTTGCTGTAGATGACATCTGCTACTTACTGTCTAGGAAGAACCCTACACAAACAGCAGCGTGTTTTTCTACCTCTGTAAATCTCTGCTCTCAACTTCTGTGTGATGTGGGTTACATCCTGCTTCATAATTATCCTCCAGTCCTCCAGTGCTCACAAGAACACTGCTAAGCCTGGAAAGCTGTCTGGAAAGCTGGCCAGACCTCTCTTTACCATCGGGAAATCCACTGAAGTTCCAGATTTAACGTAAGAGGCAGGAAATGACCTGTAGCATCAACAACCATTGACATTAATTTCAGCTGAAAGGAGACACCGGCAGCCGAATACCCATGCAAGCTCATTTCCTCTCCCCCAGCTGTTGCACTCTCCAGTTCAGCTGAACTGGAGTTCAGGGCTGTGGTGAAATATGTTGGTCAGATCTATGCTTGTAGAGTAAGTAAGAGCACAGTATGGTCTGCATTCATGTCCTAGCCCACTTTATATTTTGGCCCAGGCACAGCCACTGGTGCCAGGGAGGGGATGTCAGCTGTGTTTCCCCAGAGTTTCTTGGGAATGATGGCTTCTCCTCAGCTGAAGTGATCATGCTTAGTGGCCCCAGAAGCCCCACACAGCCACATATCCCTCTTCTTACTTGTCTCACTTGTCACTGTCTTGCACTCACCCTTCAGCTTTCTGAACCATCCCAATCTCTTACAGCATATTGTCAATGCCATCCATGAGCTCATGGACAAATTGATACTCTGATGGCCCCAAATGAGATTCCAAATTCAATCTCAGAACTCTGTCCTAAAAGGCAGTTGATTTGCCCTGTGCAACTGAGAGAAAAACAAAGCAACATCTGGAAAAAAACACAAATGCAAAACCAACCCATGTAAGCACCCTGCTTTATTGTAGGTGTAAATGGCCAGCCCAACACTGCTGTTACCAGTCCAGTATTGATAAGGCTTAAGGCATTAAGACCTAGTCAGGTTATTGGCAATCATGCTGAGTTTATCTCTCTGTAAATTGTCCATCCCTGTGTTTTGTTCTGTAAGGAGATTTCACATAAGAATATTAACCTGGAAGAGGCAGGAGTCTCCAATGATTGTGTTCCAGCTAAGGGATCTTTGAGGGTTTCCTCACCTCTAGCTACGAAGCCTGTGATATCCAGCAATCCTTCCTCATACAATAGATACTGAGATGTCTCGTGCTTGGCCCAAGAGAAGCCTACAGATGTCCGCTGCTGGCTTTTCTCTTGGTCTAAGCTCTCATAAAACTTCCACAGATGTTTGCCTTGGGACTGAAGCCTCTTCTCAAGATGCTCAGTGCAAGCAGCTCTCCCAGCATGCTGCTTTGCTGAACTGGCAGAAGGCTTCTCTGGATATTTTTATTATTTGGAGGGTTATTTTCTCATGAATTGAAATAAATGACTGAACTTGTTTATATTACATTGTGGAGGGGGATAAAGCCATCTATGCTATTTCTTCAACTCTGTTACATATATATGTACCAAATAGGCGCTTTGGAAAATCCCACCCTGAAACTGGAGCTATAAAGTTAGCAGTTAATCTCAGGGGACTAATCTTCAGCCAGTGTCAGTCAGCATCACCTTGACATGTGCTGGCTCAGGATTTGGCCCCAGGATCAGGGGACTGCTGTTCGAGAGGACCAGAAAAGGGTCCAGAAGAGGAGACACTGCTGCCATAGGGACTCTATTTATTGCTGAAAATATCTGAGGAATAAAAAGAAAAAAAAAAGAAAAAGAAAATCACAATGCTGGTTCTGCTTTTAATGGCATCGTCAGCTCAGTGGTCTCAGAGGTTGCTTTCCCTTTTTCTGTCCCCATCAGTGGTGAGTGTTTTCTGTTGGAAAAGAAAGAAATGAGAGAGGTTGGTTTGGGGGTGGGAGAGGTCACCCATTTAAGGCTTGTTCTTAATCCCTTTTCTGCTACAGACTTCCTGTGTGTCTGTAAAAGCAGATCTAACCAAGGACCATGGCACCTCTAATATTATCCCTTAGCGAGTGATGTCTCAGTTGCTCCTCCATGAGCTGGGTGAGACCTATCAAATCTCCTGTGCCTGCAGTGAGAAAGGCAAAAGTAGAGACACAGCACTTTTCAAAGTATTTCTGCACCTTTTTTGCCCCCATATTTCAGGTAGAAGGACATTAAAAACGAAGCTTTGTTTTCCATGCAGTTTCACACTTTAAAATTCTTACTTCTATCTTTTTTCGGCAGGTTTAAATGAACAGCAGCTTTCTCTAAGGGTTTAGAAATCTTTTTCATTTTTTTTTCAGCAGCAGACAGAGTAGGGTGAGGGACTAATGAGCATAAAAATGTGAATGAGGAAGGAAGGAAGAAAGAGAGGAAAGAAGTGAAGAAAGGGAAGAAAAAAAATCTAATTTTAAAATGGCTCATCAAAAATCTTGCCTTTTTTCTGCAAAATATTTACTTATTGATGAATCGCGTCTGAAGTACTCTTTCAGTCAAAAACAGTTGTTTTCATCCTTATTTACTTCTATATCAAGTAAAAGTGAGCTGGGAAATCACTTTGACGGAAGGCATTTTCTGAAATCTGTATATTGCTGAAATTCCATTCCAGATCTGTTTTAGACTTACCCAAATCGAACGAAACCTGAAAAGTGTTTGAATTTCACCCATTGCTGCTGTTAATCCCTCTTTTCTTCCCCTCACAAAAGAAGAAAGGTTTCATCTGTGTCCCTGGGAGGCATCAGAAAGATGAAGCCCCTCCTTACCCCAGTTTTAATTTTTCAAGGAGATTCAACTCCCAAGATGCTCAGGTATTTCTGGGTGGACTTTCCAAAGGACTCTGAACACGTGGAGGTATGGGCCTTTCCTTCCAGCTACAAGCAGCATCTGCGCTGGTAATAGCTTTTTGGACTGTGATTTAGAATGTGAATTTTAAGATGTTTCAGTGAGATGCAGACACTGGTCCTAAGCCTGTCCGATCCTCCATACCAAGGCAGACCTGGCCTGTGTTCCCCACAGGCGCCGAGGTGCGAGCAGGGCCCGTGCCCAGTGATGGTCCCTCACTGTGCTCGCCAACCACTGGCAGCATCAGCGCTGCCCTGAGCCAAGGGAGGCATCTCTGGCTTCAATAGCCCTTAAATGATTTTCCTTCGATGAATGTATGAGGTAACCCTATGGCAAAGAGCTCCCCCTCTTAACTATACACTAGGGAAAATGGCTTTTCTTTTGTTTCTTTTTTTTTTTCTCTCTGAGCTTGCCACTAACTAGTTTCATCTGATGGCCCCTGGCTCTGGTATTAGAAGAGACAGTGAACAGTCATCTTCTATTCATATTTTCCAGTCTCCCGATCTCTATCATATCCCTTTCAGTGGTGTCTTTCCCTGCCTGGGGAATCTGAGTTCATTTAATTGCACTCCTAGTCTTTTTGAGAGCTGAATTAATCTGTTTAATTATCTGTTTAGTCTATTCTTAACCTATTGTTAGGGTTTGATGGCCTGGAGCCACTCTGGTGTCTGGTCTGTGCTACACTGCTTTTAGGGTCTGCCAAGAAGGGCAACCTCTGGACAGAGGCTCAGCAGAGCCTGGATTTGTCCTGTGGCAGTTTGGAGACCAAAGCCCACCCTGAACTACTGTTGAAGTATGCCAGTTCCACTCATTGACTTGACAGGCAGGCTAAAGCGGTAATTTTCCTCATTCAGTTTGATAACAGCAATGCCAAAAATGATGAGTCTGGGCCAAGAGACACATCTGCCCCAAAAGAAGGCAGGGGTCAGTGAAGGGATGTGTCTTTCAGCAGAGCAGGGAGCAGAGCCAAGCAAGACACCCTACCCTTCCTCTCTGGTTATCATCCTTCGGGTTTTGCCCCAACTTTGTATGTATCTCTAGGTTCAAGCCACCGTGACCTTATAGATGACTCTTGTGCTGAGCTGATTCCTCACTAGTGGGGTACTGTGAGCCTTCTCATAGTACACTGCACCAGTCCACACTGCTAATTGATTTTTTCTGATTCATTTTCTTTTCTAACTCTAATTAATTCAGTCTTGTTCATTTATAATCAAATTAAGTGCCATGCGATAATGAACACTGGAGGAGAGCCTCCCATGAGCAGAGGGAGGAGGGCTAAGAATCCAACAGAAGCTTTGCAGGATCGAGCCTCTAAGTGGTTTCAATTCAGTGACTATCTAGCTTATTTGACCTGTGAAACATATTTGAGAAACGCATGCTTGCAGCTGTCTCTCATACACACCACCTCACGGTCAGCATCAAAAACTGCTCATGCCTCCTTTTCATCTGTACCAGATGGTGGCTGTGACACCAGGGGCCTGTCTTTTTTCTATGCCATCCACACAGATCTTGACAGAGTGAAGAAGAAAGGTACTTCTACCTTGGATAGAACTGCCAAACCCACCCTGAAGACCCCACACCCTGTGCCTCCTAATTGCATCAACATTGTCTTGCAGCATGAACCACTCCAGCTCTCTGTTTTCTTTCAAAGTATATTTGTTTTATAGCTGACATGTTTATATATGTTAACTGTTTGCTATAGATATCTGTCAGCTTCAACTGGCAAAACCAAAAAAAAAGAAAGAAAAAGAGAGGCTGGCCCCAGGCCAGAGGTATGTTTCTTAAAAGCACTTGGTTTTTTGTCACATGGTTTTGCATAGAAAGAGAAACGAGGAGAGGGAGGGTGGACTGGCAAGGGATATTATGTTTTAAATACTGTGAAAGAATTTCATATGAAACTGCACTCTCCTTTTCAGATATTAGGTTAAAAGCCATAAAAAGTTATTTTATAGTCTTAGAAATGATACACAAACACCAGTATACTGTTTGTCATAAAAACTCCTCTAAAGGGGGAATCGCGCATTATGCTTTTCAAAATATGACATTTATGAGCTGCCTTTGATTGTTACCAGAATGTTTTTTAATGAAATAGAAAATGCGTCTCCATTTGTTCATGTGTGTGTGTTTGTGTGCATGTACAATAAGAGGATGTGTCACTGAGAAAGGGATGTCTTCTACAAATTGCTCTTTAGTGAGCCCAAAAGTTTTCATCTTTCTCCCTTTCAAAGAACAAAGACCACAACCCCTCTTGCCAGTGAGAGGAAAGGCAGAAGTGTCCATTTCTTCAAGTTTGGAGTGAAATAAGAAAAATTTCCAGGGATTTTTTTTTGTTCCTTGCTTTTCTTGCAAGTAAAAACATAGGCTGGTGCTGTGCAACATCCTCTTCCCTTTGAGATACAGTTGCAATGCTTGAGGATGAAGGTGGAGAGACAAAAATCTGTCCAGATGCCAAAGATGTTGTCTCAGGTTTCTCTTATATGTTTAAAAAGGTCTTAAATTAGAATTACATGATGCTTATGCCTTCTGTTAGTTTTTACCCACAGTACCTAATTGCTCACAGTGATGGGATTCATTACCTCCCGGGCACTCTTTACATTGCAAGGTAAACAGGCTTGTCAGGATGACACACTTTTTTCTCCTGGACCATTTCACGACCTACCCTGGCCAAAAGCAGGGTGACAAGTCAGACAATGACTCAGCCTATGCACTCTTGCCTTTATGAATGTCTGAAGTTTTTCCAGAGAGGCAGCTTTGTCTCCATGAGGCCTAGGATGCCTTGCATCTTTTTCTGTAGCTTTAGGACCTTTTTATTTTACTGCATGGGAGTTCTCCTCACAGGGCAGAAAGCCACCAAGCCCTTCAGACAGGTTCTGTCTTCCTTCGTTTATGGCTAGTGCAAGGCTGAACCCAAGATAATGACCCCAAATGAGACACAAATTAATGCTGCTTGGGCACAGAACCATATTTCTGCAGCCTTGCAGTGTCTTACCCATTAGCAATGGGTGCTTGAGCTGAAATTGGACCTGTTTGAAAGAAATGACTGAAAACTTTGTGCCTGCAGTTATGGAGCATGGGGTCCAGATGCCTGGGATCTGTTTGTGCCTGTTATTTGCAGTTCAGTGATTTATTAGCAGGACTCTGAACACAGACCATACTGGGCAACCCCTTCTTAGATCTTGGGCTACAGATAGCAGGGAAGGCAGACAGACTGTTTGCAAGGAAATCAAAAGCACTTTGAGTCTTAACTGCTGCCTGAATCATCTCACAAAAGGCATATAGTACAGCAAACTGTTGCCCTGCAGACAAATTTCATACAAAATGACTGTATAAAGCACCAATGTTTATACACGAGGCTGATGCGGGTTGAAGGGCTGTTTGAAATGGCTGTGGCTAGTTATGTAATTATTTGAGAACAGTAGAGCACAATAAGTTAATATAAACATTGAAGAAGACAGTGTATGAGTTCACTGGATGCTTACACGAATCCGTCATTTTTATTACAAATGTCTTTCTACAAATATAAACCACGTACTTTGTGGCTAAGAAATCATAGGTATCTAGTTATGTTTGGTGGAGAAAAAGAAGATGGATGGGCAGGGGAGAAATAACTAACCTCCATGTGGAAGGGCTGTTGGGCATTTGGTGTTTGCCAGTTCTTTGGACAATGCCTTGCTGTCCAATTGATTTGTGACCAGGTTTGAATCCAACTCTGCACACTTACTTAATCCTAGCATATGAGAGCTCTATAGCAATGTGTGGAGTAATTGGTATGTGAAGCAGAAAGAGATAGTAAAGGTTTGGAGGTAACAGCTGGGTGAACCATGTGGACTTCATAAACTTTGATCAAGAATGTAAAACAGGCAGCGCATACTTATGGGCAACTGGTGGCAGTTCTGGCATAGTAATTTATGTGACAAGTAGGCTGCATTTTACATTTAATGTGGTATTAACCAGAATGGCAAAAATTATGATGTGAAATCTTTCAAAAAGATAATAACTAAGGAAGATAATCTTGTGGTTAGTGCATCTGACTGCCTTCCCAGAGAGGCTTCCTTTCCAGCCTGACATATTTCTGATAAAACATCCACTCTCTCACTGGTTTATTTTTATATTCGTAAAATAAGGATATATACTAAAAAGGTGGGGGTTTTCTAACTGTTTTCTATTCAGATCAAAAGTTCTTCAGGAAGAAACTTTGTGCTTTCACAGCACCTGACACATGGGTTCGTGTTTCACAGAAAGCCCTTGTGATTGAAAGATCAAGAAATGCATGTCACAATTTTGTTCTGCCTCCTCTCTAGCTGAAATCAGGTTTTAATGCAAAAAATGAGTAATTTATCTGAAAAAAAAAGTGTTGTTTGGGGTTTTTTTCCTCAAAAGTAGGCTCTTTATTTCTGACTGCATGATATGCTGTGTGTGAATAGGAGCCTGGCATTCAACAAAGCAAAGGGATATGGTTTAAATAATGATTACAGTAGCATAGCTTCTCTTTTTCAAAATCAAGTACACTATAATCCAATGCTGGTGTAATTCCTGGCAGGCTGAAAGTATGTGAGAGTTGACATATACCACTGAGTACAAATAAGGCATAGTCAGAGTCTCTGCCTGGAAAAATTAACTTAGGATTGGTATTTTCTGGACCAGTGCTTTCAATTTTTCAGTACGCTTATCTCTCTTAAACAACAAATGAAACAGAGCTGTTGGAAGAATAAAAAAAAACAAGGAAGGAAAAAGAGGCAGTTTCAAGACTGATAAGGCATATTTTTCTTCTTCTTTTTTATTTAGTTTATTTATTAGCACAGTGTATCTCCCTCTGCAAAGTGTAGAAACATGAAAAGAGTAGTATCTACATCAGCAAGCTGGTGGTGTCTGTAAAAGTGAAAGATGAAGCTGGGAATTGGGGTCTCGACACACTTTGCCCATGGTCGGTTTGTTGTCACAGAAATTCAAAGTCCATTAGGAAGAGCTGTTGCATTCCTGAGAAACATCACAGCAGCTATTCCACCTGGGAGAGACTGTCCAGAGTAGAATCACAGAATCATAGAAAGGACCTTAAAGACCATCTAGTTCCACCTTCTGCCATTGGCAGGGATACCTTCCACTCAGAACCCCATCCAACCTGGCCTTGAACGCTTTCAGGGCTGGGGCATCCAGAGCTTCTCTGGGCTAACTTTGAAGGTTTCCAGGTTTTTCTGTACACTGTTGAGCTGCTGTTTACAGAGTACTAAGCAGCCACCTGACATCCAGCAGCAATGCCAAGGCTTGTCTTCACAGTCAGCATCACAATGGTAAGCTTCTTCCCCAGTTTGTCTTCCCAGGCAAAAATGGTCTTGACATGACTGCGCAGTACAAAAATGTTCAAAAGGTTTTGTTTTCACTCCAAGGCAGATCCAAAACACATTTTGAAACCTTGAATGTCATCATAAAATGGATCCACTCTCCTCCTGCCAGCTTTTTTCCAGTCAGCTGGTTGGGCTGCAGAAAAAAAGAGCTTTCTGTAAAATATTCAAAACAGAGGAAAGCATGAGGCTGTTTGCAGTGACCCAAACTTCTGAAACTCTTCTTGAAATGGAAACCCACTAAGGACTGTTCTCAATTAATGGAACATTTATGAGTGTAACATGTAGACAAGCTGGGGCTAGTCCTAGTCCATGCTACAACAGGGCAACTGCTTTGAATTCAATTCTGTTAAAGTGGCTGAAGGCAGAACTGGACCTACTGAGAGTGGCAATGAAAAGATCCTACCATGCCTTTGGTGAAAAGCCACACAGATTGCTGCAAGTCATTTGGGTAGCTCAAGGAGTGAGGTTTGCCCCTGAAGGAGCCTTGTCCTCTGCCTGTGCCAGGGCATGGGAATTGAGTCTGCCCTTTGCAAAATAGCCCATTGTAGTAAGACAAGCACTTTTGGCCTTTTTGTGCATTCCCAAGAGGATGTCCTTATGTTCAGATGTGGGACTAGTCTCTCCTCAAGGGTTCATGTTTTGTTAGAGTTTTGTAAAATATTTTAGTACCTTCATCCATTGCTCGCATAGAGAGTTCAGAGATGCCCTTTGCCAGCCTTATCTTCTCTGTGGTGCTGGCACTTCCCCCTTCCCCCTCTTCCAGCTGGAAACTGAACATGAAATTTAGGGAAGAACTGACTCCCATCAAACTTACAGTAGTTTTAATATGTTGGGATCACAGTAGATTTCTCAAGGCATTAAACCAGTATTATTGAGAGCCACGTAAATCCCTGAGAACAGAGCTGATGATTCGGCTGGAATGGGGACCGTTACCCTTATTTTAACACAGGTTTCTAAAACAAAGACAGCCATATGCTTCAAGCTGAATGAGGTTGTTGTTACCCAGAAAGAGACCTTCCTTCCAAGGCTTATACCATGTTTTCTTAAATTTTCGAAGGACAAAACCCAGCTATTTTAATGAACCTAACTCAATAATTCCTAATCCTAAAATTAAACACTAACAGTGAGGCTCAAAAACTGGCCTCCCAAGTTTCAAAACACAAATCATGACCAGAACCCATTGGTAAACATTCCTGAAAATAAGTTTTGTTTTGTTTTCCCCCTCATGCTCTGCT
>NW_008669666.1:122370-147282 GCF_000695815.1 Acanthisitta chloris
AAAACCCCCCCTCCCCCCCGCCCGGAAAAAAAAAAAAAAAAAAAAAGCCTGTGAAAAGATATTTTTTTTTGCGTCAATGAAACCTGAACATTTGTCTATTTTATGGACCCCTTAAAAATAAATTCTCTCCTATTTTCTTATTTTGAAGCCCCAGGCAAAAGTTTAATGTGTTACAAGAAAGGTGATACATTTTTTTACATCCTTTTGTTTAACAGAATTTGCGATTTTATCAAAAATAGAGATCCAGCTTTTTCCTCCTGAAATGAGGGTGTGTTAGCATCCGGTTAGAGCTCTCTCCCTGTCCCTTTCCCAGCAGCAGTGTGTGTTCACAACCCATTAGGAGGTGAACGAATACCGGGGAAGACTGTTTTCAGCCAGACATGTGAGGTATGGTTTGATTCCTAATAATTCATTATCTTCAAGGTGTTATTTCAGCAGCTCCATAGGCTTTACATGTGGCATTTTTTATCTGCCCTCCTGCCCTTGAGGCAGCACTAATGCTAATGGAAAGAGGCAGCATTCATCCTTGCAAATCACCAAATTCTAGTGATTGACAAGGGAGTCAGTCCCTTCTGATCCAAGTGCATTGTAATTCCTGTGGCCTTTAATGTGCATCAGTCTTACAGCTTGGGCTTGGTACATTTACTCAAGGTATAAGATGGGGTACTATCCAAGGAAATAAAACTTTATTGCATTGAAAACCCTGGCAGAGAAAGTTTCTCAAAAGAAGCTGAAGTTGGAGGACACACTGATTTGCCTGTGTTGATCAGACTCCCCCTAAGTTAGCTAACGCACCTCCCCATATCGCACATGATTGTTACAAATCTCAGATAACAGCATGTGCTCCAGATTTACAGCCAAAAATGGACATCTTGGGGTATGGAGAACTGCAGTTTATGAACATTTGGTTTTATGTTGGGTCAGACAGAGTTAAAGACAATCTTGGAGCATAGATTGGGCCATCTGTTATCAAGGGAATGACTGATCAGAAAGTGTTTGTACTTTAACACTTCAGGCTCAACTCCTGCAAATGCCAAAGCTTGGAATTGACTTTATTTCTGCATGTGAAGATGTTGTTCACAGATATAAACTTTGTAAATTGTGTCTTTGAATTAGGAAGGTGGCTAGGCAAGGCAAGGTGCTGAAGCAGAAGAAAGAAGGAAAGGAATAAGGAAAAAAGACGAAAGAGAAAAATAAAAGAAAGAAAGATGGATAGAAAGAAAGGTGGAGAGATATCAGTTATAGAGGAAAATGCTGCCAAGATATTAGAAGTTTTGACAGATTCTGGGAGGTGCCAGACCATCCCCCAGGCCAATATTTGTGGGTCTCACCTCCTTTCCTCGTATCCACATTCTGGACACCATTTGCAGAAGAACAACTCAACGTGCACGTGCGTGCTGCAGTCTGACACAGATTACTCATTTCCTGAGTGCATTAAATGTAGTTTCTTCAGAGTTATGGCATCAAGTGTAAAATCCTCTAGCTCACATAGCCTCTGAGGGAGGGCTAGTAACCCTCTGCTCTGCTGCAATGCTTGCAGGTCGAGAAACTGAAAATGCCTTAGGAAAGAAGGTGAGGGTTTTTTTGCTGGTAAGGTTATGAGGGCAGAGGGGGGAGCAGAAAATAAACAGCTGTTTTAAAGAGGTGTCCCAACACAGGTGCCATTACTATTCCTCTGAGTAGATTTTCATTGCAGCCTTTCTGATGGAAAACCAAGGACCAAGAAGCAGCCTTGAAAAAACTTCCCCTCCATGCATGGCCTGACTCCTACTCCCTCCATGTGATTTTTTTTCCTACACAGGACAGTATTGTGCTCATCAAGAACAAGTGCTCAAGTTTCTTAGCATGTTTCAGCAGCCTGCTAAGCAGAGATGGCTCTTAATCACACTTGTGCTCTAATCCTGACAAGGACTGCCCCACAATTTTATAGTATATCCTTGCCTTTACCCTTGCAAAATATTATGACCTATTGAACTACCTAAGGTTTCCTTATCCATGTAATGCTGCATGGAGCAGCATTTTTAAGCATTGCACAACAGTAATGGCTAATAAAATTGCTATTCAGCATCAATAAATTACACCACAACAAACAACATTACTAACTACATACTAATCCTTCTATGTCATTTTTACAAAGTCTCCATAAAGGAGTGCCCAACTGTTCTCCAAGCGCACAAGTCACTTCATCATGATATGTGGCATTACCCAGAGCAGGGAGAGGCTGTTCATTACTTTGTCTTTACTTAAAAGGAGTTAGAAACATGCTTTAATCTCTTGGGATATGTAAATTAATGGTCACATGCCTGGCAGCTAGAGGCAGAAAAGCGCAATAAGTGGTGGAAGCAATTTTTAAGCAGAAAGTTATTAAACAAGCTCAATAGATTTCATTTTCTGTGCACTGTAAAGGGGTGGTGGGTGGGAGCTGAGCAGAGCTGTGCTTATCAAGAGGGAGAGAACAGAAGAGTGCAGACCTTTGACAAATTGCAGAAATATTTATTACTTTAGTCTCTTTAAGATGCCTTTTAGCCTCCACTTTTCAACTATTCTAAAATATAAATTAGCTTGTATTTACATTGCTGATCAACCATGGAAAGTGCAAGTATCCTAAAATTATTTTAATTGTGGCCTCTCTGCACAGCTCTAATCAAACACTGGTGACTAGAAATCTGTAGGGGTTTTGTCAGCTGAGTAGGCACCTCATGGGGGCTGCTTAGCTCAGTCTGGAAATCCTAATATCTCTACATCTGCTGCAGTCCTGGTCAGCCTCATAACTCAACATCCTAAATGACCTCCAGAAGATGCTTGCTTTTCACCAATGGCATAGAATCCTAATTTCTGCATCCAAATTGGGCACCTCTGACCTGTGATGCATATATCTTTTCAAGCGATCCAAAATCTGGAGCAGCTCCATAACCAGAAGAGTATACAACAGAGATTTACATGCACAAGCCTGGGTGGCTGGGTATGATTTTTATGCACCAGCAGGACATTGAAGGAATATGTGATGTCCCCGTTAAATGCTCATGTTCCACATGTCTACTGATTTGCTACTGGCTAGAGCTATAGGAGTCCTGTCACAGTAAATCACCCTTTGTCTGCAGACTCAGCTGCATGCTTGGCTTTGGGGTGATACCAGTAAAATATACTAGGCATTTCTAAAACAGGTCCAATTAGATTAAAATGAGATGATATGGTATCTAGTGAATTTCAGTTCGGTGGGCCGTGCAATTAAGATGTGCAATGTACAGCTAAAGATTAATAACTCTGTGTCATCTGCATGGATGTCTGTAATGAACATCATTGAAGTCCAGGGACTCTAATTACCCTCTAGACTCCTGTGCTTTGACTACAAAGACACCTTTTAATTGAGGTCATCCTCCGCAGAAGGTTGATCACTGCATACATACCTATGGTTGAGAGTGTTTGTGTGTGTGTTTGTGTATGTGCTTGTGAAAGGAAGCTCAAGCTTTTGGGCAATTAGAGCCCCAAATGCTCCCATCCATAGCGGTGACAGCCAGGCAAATTGCAAGGACTCCTCTCTGTCCACTGCAGACTCTGATGACTCTCCCAGGTACTTGTTATCACATCAAATGGTACCAAAAAGGCACTGATGTGTCAGCTCCAGGCACCCCAATATCACTAGGTCCTGAAGATAAGGAAGGAGATATCTGCCTCAGGGGACAACGCAAACATGAGATTAAGTGACTATGATTGTCCCCAGTCTTTGCACTATGTTTTGGTCAAAGACAGGTGGTGACAGTGTCTCGCTTTTGCTTGCTAGGCTTGTGGTTAAAGACTTCCCAGGAGGATGGAGACATGGGTCTGCCAAGCCAAGCTCTAACCACAGCATTTGAGGTGGGGGAAAAGCTGTGCTGGGATGCAGCTAGTGACTCCAGAAGGAAAGGCAGCCCAAAGGAACAAGCATGACTTCAATGCAAGGCAAGACAAAACAGATGAGAGCAGGCAGCTGGGGTCTAGTTGGCCTACTTATGGCACTACTAATCCTTTAGAATTCACTCTGAGGAAGACACCCTATCAGCACCTCTCTGTTTGCCACCTCTGTTGGAGGCTCTTCTGCTTCCTTGCCATTATACTTGTACATGAAGAAGATATAATATATGCAACATGCAGGATGCTAAAACCAAGAATGTCCTGTTAAACCCCATATCAGTCCTTTTACAACTGTTTTACAGAACCAGCTTTAGGAAAGATATTTTAGATACCTATTTACGAGCTGAGGATTTTTAAAGGTGTAAACGGTCCCATAGCTTTCCTGGAAATACAAGACAGACATTAAAATTTTCCATGATGATGATAAGTGATTTTGCTGGCTTTACATGGTGGATTAGTGTTTTTATGATTTCCACACATCTTTTATCTCCTATGCAGAGGTGTGAGTCATGCTTTTTTATTGAAGAAGTGCATATTATTAAAATGGTGTGGTTCTGTACTAAAAATTTTCACAAGAGAGTAGAGAATGGGAATCTGTAAGAAGATTTTATCCAAGCAGTTTTTATTTCCTCTGCTGAATAAGCTGCATCATAGCCTCTAAGGATATGATCTGGAGGTCTAGACAATAACAGGGCTGTTTCTTTGTCCTTTAGTTCACCCTTTTTTAACCAGGCAGGAATTTTGCTCACATCCAACTTCATGTCTCTGCATAGGAGCAGAGCACTCCTGGCTCAGAAGCCTCACCTGCATCATTATAGCAGGGCAAGTTTGTCCCTCTGCTGATTTCACTGCAGTGACCCAGGGGAGAATATGCTGCTGTTTTTATGGCACACGAAACAGTGTGCCCATTTCCATTCTTCCCATTCCATCTTCCCAATTCCATCTTCCATTCTTCCATTCACAGTCCATTTCCTTTCTTGTCCTCTGCCACCATGGAAGCTGCAGCCAGGAAAGCCCTTGATTCATAGAATCATAGAATATCCTGAATTCAATGGGACCCACAAGGATTATAGAGTTCAACTCCTGACCCTGCACAGATCAACCCAAGGAATCATGTGTCTGAGAGCAATGTTCATATTCTTGAATTCTGACAGGCTTGCTGCCACTTGTTAGGAAGCCTGACTGCCCACATACTCGTCACAACCCTGCAAATAAACAGCCTTTGCTGGGAATGGCACTAACACCCATCCCATCTTCACTATCAGGTAACCACGCCTGGGGTTTGGTTATGATGCAGTTATCCTGCAAGTCACAGTGTGGGTCAGCTTGAACTTCACTTCAGCTGTGACATTGAACTGTGCAGGGCTTTGATCTGCACAGTTCTGCAGGATCCAGGGGCATGGTAAAATACACTCAGTCCCTCTCAAAGGAGGTGCATCCCAGGGTCATTTGATTTACTTCCCAGAAAAGCATATGCACTACAGAGCAGGTCGGGATAAGTGGTGCCAGGGAAAATCTCCTGGATTGAAGCAACATGCTGTTGATAGCAGTGGTGACTCATAAAGGTCAGGCCCCTCTGCCTCTGTCTCCCACCCACACCAGTGGTCTGTTCATCCCAGGTACCAGACTCTGGTCATGAAGGATTTAAGGTTTCTTTCTCAGCTCTGCTGATGTTTTGAAGTGCCCCACAGCTTCAGACCCAGCAGGGCTGCAAGTATCTGTGCAAGGAGATAAAGTGGCTTGCCAGGACTCTCACCACTGGAAGGCAGACAGGATGACTCCAGAATATCTGATTGAATGGTGAATGTTGCACTACTGAAGCCATCAGCAGGCTGATGTCTCTGATGAATGGGGTGCTGGGACTCTGCAACTCACCCATCCATGGTGCAAAACCACTGCCTGCTTTGCACCAGCAGTATCCTCTCCCAAAAAATAGCTGCTGGACACCAGGGGCTGAAGCAGTTTCTGTTAAACACATTTAAATGCAAGATAAAAAGTGACAGATCAGTAGGGTGAATGTTTGGCTGGTGTTGCTCACAAGACCAAAGGCTGACAGACAGCATTATCTCTGGAGAACCCACTCTTTTTCTGATAGCTTTTAACTGACTACACGGGACATGTGAAGGGAGACAAGAAGTATTTGGGTCAAGGATTGCCTGGTATGAAGCACAGCAAATCTCCCACGAGAGTCTGAAGTTCAAACAAAAACAGAGAGACAAAGCATCCACTTCTCAGTTTACTGTGACACCAGCACAGCCCTACTGACTCCAGGATCATTAGTTCTTATCCACATTAATACAAAAGTTTCAGGACATAGGATTTCAGACCACCAAGTAGTAATATTCCAGCTTCTGTTGTAATGTGATATTTGTTTGAATATGAAAACCAGTCTTATAAGAGATCTAGTTGCCACATTGTCTACTGTGATTGAGGAGAATAGTGTAAATGAAATTGTAACCTTTTTGCTCTCACTGCTTTCTTTGCTAAAATAGATAAACAACAGAATATTTCAGTCTCACAAACTTGTTTCTGAGCAAGACAGTTCTCTCACAATGCTAGAAACATGTGGCTGGACCTGAGTCAGGGTTCAAGGGGTAAAAGGAGACGCCATTTACAGCCACACATGACTCTCAACTGGACAAAGTGTGAAGGGATGTGCACATGGTCTCAGACACATGCTTGATTCTTGAGGTTGTTGATTATTGATTCTAGGCAGTGCAGGAGTTGGACTTGATCTTCATAGGTCCCTTCCAGCTCAGAATATTACATGATTCTGTGATCCAAGAGTTCCTGATGCTGCAGTGAATGCTATTTCCCATTGATCCCACGTGCAAGACCTCTGCCTGGACATGACTTTGGTTGCTTTCTCTGAATTTTGTTTTATTTTAAATCAGTTTTAACAAGCATGAAGAGATTCACAAAACAAGTTTGCCCTTAGGCTTGTTCATCTTCCCTGAGGGTCGTGTATATTCCAGTGATGCTCTCAGGGGAGCTGAGGGTGCATTTACATTTGTTTGGAAGAGAAATGAAGATTACAGATTTTTAAAGTAGTGTTTATCCCGCCCTCACTCTAAGGAGAAACAAACACATACATCAAACACATCGATGCTGGGATTTTCATCCTTCTACAAAATGACTCTAACTGCTCTACAACAGATGTGCTTATAATTAGTGAACACTGTGAAATGCCAAGACTAATTTAATACTGCACAATACTGACAGGCACTCAGCAGGAGACCTGCAGGTGTGCAAGGAGCTCTGATTTGGTTGCAGAAGAACATTAAAGAAAAACTGTGCAAAACTGAATTTGTTCTCAGTCCAAAATATCCCTTATATTTGTTAAGTCTCAAGCAGGTAGCAGGTACCTTATTAATGTTCATGAATATCAGTAAAAATTTATGGGCTTTTGCACCATTTTGACACTTGCTGCAGACGAAGCTAGACAAAAGCTCACTTCAGATCAAACTCTTCACCTCAAATGCAAAGAGTTGCAAATCCACAAGGACCTCTGCGATTTCATGCTGTAGAGGAGTCCCCTAGAGCCACAGATTAGCTCTGCAGAAGCTAGAATGATCACTGGTGGCATGACCACTCAACAGGGGCAGTTATAAACTGTAGGAGAATATGTATTTTCTATAGTATTTTCTATTCCTAGCAGTATCAGGTCTAAACAAGGCATTGAAAATAAAATTAAATAAATGGAAATGACACTTGTTGCATTGCTATACCTGCTGCTTTATCAAGATGTACTGGTGTTGTCCAGAGATCACATGGGCATGGGACCAGCAGTTCATTATTGTGCCCAATGCCCATTAAATGCCCAAATAAGCATTGGGAGCCTAAGCATGCTGTTGGGTTTGGATCTCAGCACTTGAAAGAGATCTTTCTTTCAAAGCAATTTCTGGCTTTTTTTGGTGGAGCAATAGCCAGGTTTACACACTGCCCTGTACTGGTGTTGTCCAGAGATCACATGGGCATGGGACCAGCAGTTCATTATTGTGCCCAATGCCCATTAAATGCCCAAATAAGCATTGGGAGCCTAAGCATGCTGTTGGGTTTGGATCTCAGCACTTGAAAGAGATCTTTCTTTCAAAGCAATTTCTGGCTTTTTTTGGTGGAGCAATAGCCAGGTTTACACACTGCCCTGTACACATCTCCGTCTAGGAAATTCAACCATCATATTTCCAATACCTCAATAACATTTTCCTTTATTAAAAGTCTGGGAGAAAGAGAGAGTTATTTGGTTTATATCTGTTCTCTCATGCCATTTTAAAGCTTAATTCCAGATGAAACCAATCAGGGTAAATATATGTAGATGACTACCTCTGTAGGCCTCTTCTCTTACAAACCCTGGTTCCAGCCTCAACAGCCTTTGCATGTAACACACAGGTGGAATTCAGTTGCTTAAATCTGGTAACATAGTGCCTTTGAGATACTTGTAGCTCACCTGACCTCCATCTGTCCCTCCAGGAGGGCATGGACCCTTCTAGGTCCTGTGTGACATTGGCCAAGGCCATGTGTGTGTCTTACAGATCCTAAGCTTTCTCAAATGGCACTGTATGGCTATGCATGGAAAAAAAATCATGGACATAGTTTTCAGGGTTACCCTGTAATCCTTGAAGGGACAACAAACAGTGTGTGACCATATATGTTCCCAGGCAGTGTGAACTGAATTTTTTTTCAGATTTATGGTGCTTTGATGAAGCAGAATAACACACTTTGGTGAGAATCTCTTTTATCAATGGAAAATGTCAAACATGTTTTTTGACAGTAAAAGGTCCTGCTTGTACACCCCAAACATATCTATTTTTACCAGTTATACCAATTATTCTAGTAGGAGATACAACTAAAAGATTTGGGGTTTTTTCTTGTAGTGAGTTGAAATGACAAACAGTGATACTTTGCCTATATGAAGCCGCTCATGAAGATGAGATAGGATTTAAATATTCTCTCTAAAGCTTTCAGCTCTCACTTTGCAATAAAATTTCTGAAAGAGATGTAGGAACTCATAAAGGACATGAAATAAATAGTTCCTGAGAATAACCTTTTCTTAAGATAATTTTAGTATTAAGCAACACTAGCTCCGACCAAGCTGAGCTCTGCTTTGGGGACTGAGAATTTGGCAAAGCATATTTATCCTGCTAGCAGAATCAGATTTTGGTTTCCTCAGATATATTCTTTTGTCAAATATCAGATGATTTTTATTGTCCAGAACTGTTTTTGCAGAGTTATTTTTGAGAAATTAACACTTGTTTGTCTCAGACACTGATCCTCAGCGCCCAATGCACAGTGGTGAGCTTCATGGTTGCCCAAAAAAGTGATGGCATCCTCCTTTGTTTTCTGTCTCCAGTTATGACTGAACCTAGCTCGTACAACTGAGTATGGTAAATGATACATTAGGTCCTCCAGTCTGCACATGTGTCTGGTTAGGGAAGTGAGCACAACAGAAATATGAGTACTCTGGATTAAAAATATATGGAACTTTGTGCACTTACAATAGAAACTTTGTGCACCTACAATAGGCATATTTTCCTGCCTCAGCTTGATCTTCTGCTAGCCTTTCTGAAGAACATTATGGGCCAGGTCACATTTTCTGGACTAAATATGTTGGCTGTGAAACCTGAAAGTACGTAAAATTTGCCTGGTCTTGAGTTTGGCTTGAGACTTAGCTCATTTTCCCTCAAGGATTTACTCCAGTTCACACCCTTTCTCCAACAAACATGGTTGGCCCAATCCATAGTGAACTTGGACAATTTATGGCTCTGCATCAGTTCTGTGCAGAACTCTCTGACTTCAGATGGCTTTGACATGAAACCAGATGAAGAATTTGCTCTGTCCCAAAATTTATCATGCAAGTCAGAGCAGGAACCCATGTGGATTGAAACTACAGCAAATGGTTTTGTAATCCCCTTCAAAGAGAAACGACCTAGCAGAGCAGCAGTTCTGTCAATGGTTCAAGGAAGCCTTGTTGATTAATGACCTCAAAATATTTATAAACAAAAATAACTGGAAATCAGTTCAAAAGGGATGTCACATTCCTGTCACTCAGGGAATTTTGACTAAAATATGAACACATTGAGAATTGCATAACTTGGATATTAATTTCTTTCACTGTTCTTTGTATATTCCCATGCTGTTGCAAACAGGAATTGTGCCACGTAGAGAAGCATAACAGTGTCCTAAGGAATTTTTCAGAACATAGTAATGACTCTAGGGGAAGTTATAGTAAAAGCAAATATATAGTACTAGACTGGTACTCGTATTTTTATCCCATTTTTTGCTTTTGCTTCACAGAATTTACTTGGAAATTACCACTTCTGGCATCAGGATTTTTGAATGTGGTTTGTGGAATAACCAATAAAGAAGTGCAATTAACCAATTACTGCATTGAACACATGGCAAATCATGTAAGAAACCTCAACCCTCCAGACAATACTAAGAAGTAATGTAGGAGCAATATGCTAATTTCTGGGAATCTCTTGTTCTGAAAGCAGTGGATCTAGAACTCGTCTATGATATTTGCATTTCTAGCCATTTTTTTCTCCTTTTTGGCTGAAAATTGATATTTTTGAACTGCCATCAAAGCTAATGGATGGGTATCACTTTATGCCAAGGTGCAGCCTGTTCAGGCTTATGGCTAATGGAAAACCTTTTAGCACTTCAGCCTTGAGATCCATTCCTTGCTTTGTGTAATTCAAACTGGACCTTTGAAACAGGTGGTTTTGGGCAGAACCAGGAGAGAAGAAAGACTGACTGTAAACTGCAAAAAATATGGAGGGATTTTGCTGAAGGCAGAGAAGGGGAGAAAGAACAATTACAGAGAAGTCTGAAATTAAATGGGCTTCAGTTCTTAAATAAGGTCTGTGTTTCTTCTGGCTCTTTATCTCTTTGAAACAATATGTCCTGTAAACTCTGTTTTGTTGGGGTTTTTTTTATATTCTGTTGATCTTGGCAGAGAAATCTCCTCTTTGAGTGGTTTACATGAAAGTGGAGTTACTTATTATGGACAGATCTTCATACCTCCTGTGAAGGTTTCATGAGCCATTATGGATTGCCAGTAATGAGGAAGCAGCACACCAAGAGCTTTCATGTGCCGGTGCTCAAGTTACTGACCACTGCCCTCAGGAAGTAACCAGCAGAAGGAGAAAATTGTGGGTTTTCCGTAGTCCTTTCCCTGCCCTGAGCCATGCAGGAACAGGACTGAGAACCTAGCCTGTGCATGGCTCTGGTTTGTTTGACAGCACTGACCAAAAATAAGTTTTCAAGGTTTAAGGAAATATCCAAGCAAAACAAAATGACTGCAACAAAAAGTACCTAACTAAGCAAAATAAATCACAGCACAACAAAACAAAAGTGTCTGCTGTAAAATATATTCTTCAATTTCTGCCTTCATGGTATTTTAAATGCTTGAACTTTAAAATTTAGATATTTATGTACCAATTTAAAACCAGTGTTAGGCTACCTCAGCAATACAGCTCTGAATTCCCTGTGGTTTGATTTTGTTCTATTTAATGCATGCATTTCTAGCATATTTTAAATTATTTTAGTTTGCTGATCAGGATGAGATTAAGAGGTGTCTTGGTCATGGGCCATAGCTGCCTGTAAAGGCAGTGAATGGGTAGGTAAAGGTTCAGTCCTCTTTAATTACACAGACATGAGCACGACAGGGTCTAGTGGTTGCAAGCTGAAGTCAGGAAAAAGCTGAATAGAAAATAAAATGCAAATTTTTTATCCTGAGCATAATTAGATATTAGAATAGTTTCCTGAGGGTGGAGGTAATCTCTCTCTTCTCAGGACTGGATCTCTTTCTGACAGGACTGCTATGCCCCAGCTCTCAGCTTCTGGCTTCAAGCAAGGAACCACAGTAAGACAAATTTCCATCTGTTAGTGCTGCTTCTCCGCTGTTTTAATTTTGGTTTCATGTGGAATTCCTCTGCATGAAGTTTACTACAAGATGAGGAAATGTCAGAGGCAATATTAGGGAACTTAATCCTCACTTGGTTGCAACCTTCCTACTGGAGGGACTTGTTCATGAACAAGTACATCTGAGTGTACTCGTGGCAACAGAGAGGAGTCTTGTTGCAAGAGAAAGTACCAGGAGAAGGTGAAACTGTGTGTAATAACCTGCACTTCAGAAAGCAGAGAAACTTCTGGAACCCTCCAAAGAGGACATGAGAAATAATTAGGGCTCCTGCCTCACATAGGGTATAAAACTAAAGGATGGGATCATTTCTCATTATGTGGCAATAATTTAATAATTTTTGTGGTTTATGAAGTCAGCAGAGTTCTGTGAGGGGTTTAACGCCTCATAATTCACAGATGCCTGTAGGGTGTGTGTGTGCCTGTGTGCACGTGTCTGTGCAATGTTTTTTTCCACATGTGTGCTTCTCCATCAGTCTTTTTGGGTGGCAGCACGAGCCGAGCAGCTGGGGGTGCCTCTGGGATGTGAGTGTGCAGGGGATCATGACTTGCTCAGTGATCACATTGAGGAGGAAAGGCTGATCTGCAGTGGTCCATGTTGGACAGGTCATCGCAGTGCTGGCTCTTTGTCAACTGGTTGCATATCTCAGCAGCATCCACTGTTCCCTTGGCAATAGCTGACATTAGACATATGAACACTTGGTTTAAAACCACTTCTAGCTATGTTGCTTGAAGTCCTACCTTCTCTATGACACCAGTGAATCTACAAAGATTTGGGGGTCTGGCTGAACATGCACTGAAGGGTGAGGCGTCTGTGTGAACTGAAATTGTGCTGGGAACTCCTAGAAATAAAAAAAATATTTTTTGATGTTTCTGGCATGCTTTGTTCCAGAAACGAAAGAGAAAATGAGAACCCAAACACTGAGCATGTAGAAGGTTCAAGGCCAGATCCAGAGGTTTATTCGCTATTCAGCTTCATAGCCAAACATAATCTCATGCTTTTGTAGATCTTGAGTTTTTCCCATAATGCTTTAATTGTGAGCATGAAATAGAGTAGACCAAGAGCTGCTCTAACATGTTCTGAATACAAAATGCCTCAGAAAGTTACCAAAGCACAATGTTTTCTAACACAGAAGGATACCTTGGCCTTGCTCTGTAGGATGGGAAAAGGCTCAGAGACACATGAGCACTGAATCTTCTTCAGTGCAACATGGATTCCCCAGGAAACACTAGGATAACTCTATGGTAACTCAGAAAAACTGAGATAGCATAAAGTCGCTCTCACTTACATGAGTATCAGGGTTTTCTTTGGGTCAGAATTCATTTTTTTAATGCTTGTTGACAGAAGGATCAGTCTTTTTTTTATACTCTCTTCATCATTCAAGCTGGCCAACTTTCCCTAAAACTTGTTAACTCATTTTGATAAGGGGAATTCCTTCACCCTCTATCTACAGAGTAGCAATTCTCATTGAAAAAGTGCTGTGGGGTCATATTCCTAACTCCTGCTTTTTAGCAGCTTTTGGAGTTTTCTGCGCAACTGAGAAAAAGAATTCATTTTGAAACCAAGTGTTGCTACTGTATTTCTGAGTTCTGTATTAAAACAGCAACAGGAATGTCAGAACCAGACTAAATGTATCCTTCTCTGCCATACTTATAAATGAATTACTAACTTATCTAGTGAGGGATTCATGTAATCCATACATGGTGTTCATTGAGATATGCAGGAAAAGGAGGCAAACCATATTGCTACAGACTGACAGACTGACTGATGACATTTTATGAAGCAACTCAAAATGAAAGGACAGGTGTGTTTGGTGAGCTGCAGCATTTGGGTGTTTACTGGTTTTTTTTTTGCTGGTGGACTCACGTAAGGTTTAGTGTAATCCTTCATGACCTGCATCTGTCTTACCAAAGAAGTCCACAGCTTCTTTCACTGGAAGCAAATACTTATAAATCCAGGGGTTTAGTGACTTATTAAATGCCACTTGAGCATCTTCTCTTTTGCTGGGATGGACGAGTTAATTTGACTCATTTCAATCCCACATGAAAACTATGGGATGAGGTGTTGAGGAGCATTTAATAGTGAAGGAATTGAAAATAGGGAATAAAAAAAAATTAAACAAGGGATGGAAAACAGGGAAGAGAGAAAAATAAGCATGAAAATAAATGTTCCAGTCATACATGTGTCAACATGAGCATAAAACCTACTACTACTTCCTTACATTTGTTGGAGTCTTTTTATTCCTAATTCAAAAGAAAGTCTCCTGTTTCGCAAAGAGAAAATCAAACATACAAGCCTGTGAAGACATAGCAAAATCTTAAAGCACAGAAGAAAAGAGATTTTGCAAACTCCATCAACAAGAATGAAGTAAAAATTACTCTTATTCCTTGAGATTTGACCATTGCTGTATAGAAATGCATCTTAACGCATGCATGTGCTTGACGGTCCCTACTTTGAGGCACAATGAGGAGAGAGGGACAAGTCTGAGCCAGACCTGTGCAGCCAGGCCCCTGGCAGACATCCCTCTTGGCATCAAGCCTGCAGGTGCAAAGCAAGTGTGGTTTACTCTGATGTGTGAGTGTCCGCACAGCTCAGGACCATATATATCTCATCACATCACAAGGCTGTGGAATAGTCTATGGACTGACAGGATACAAAGATCCAAAATCACACTCACTAAGAGATCAGCTAGATGCCTAATGTTTCTGCAAATGGGGAATATTCAAATGCATGTCCAGCTATTACAAGATACAGTCCTCTCTGGTCCTTTGTTCTGAATGTCTTGTCAGTGTTTGGATAATTTGCCCCTTTCTTCAAGAGGTTCTTTGCTATGCCTTAAGTTGCATACAGGCTTCCACAGCTGATTCTGATGACCCTGTCTCCTATTAGATCCAATTATTTCTTGTGACTGTCTTCCATGGACATCTCTGTTTGGAACAAAAGGCTGGTTTTGGTCCCATGGATCGAAGTCTTGTATCAGTAGAGCCTTTATAGACTCATCAACTGCACTGCTGCTGGTCCTGCCTGCTATGGACAAAGCAATCCTCTGATGTGCCTGGGAGAGTAAAGTTGCGATGTCACTTTTGCACCGGAGCGTTCCAAGGGATTCATCCCCTAATCCCTCATTTTTTGCTCTTTACCATTGCTGTTAACTCAGCTCATTAGATTAACACCATTGGGAAATGCCCAGTGGCATAGTGGTCGGTCACAGCCCTTATACATGGGCACAGATGCAAGAGGTAGAAACCAGCTGGGTCTGACAGCTCTCCCCAGTGCCTGTGTTTGTCTTCAAAATAGGATTTATGCTGCCAAGTCCCCTGGAAGCTTTTGAAAATGTTCCTCCAGTGCAAAGTAGGAGAATTGAAGAAAAATATAAGGGTTAGGAGTCAGACAAGTCCTAAGGAGAAAAAAGAAAGAGCAAATGTCATCAACATGCACGAGGAAATAAAGCTTTTTAACCTTTAAATAAGATGGGGATGGGAGAAGCTCTTTGAAAATGCTCATGCTGTGAATGGAACATTTTGCTTGATTTCAGCTTCTTAGAAAAATAAAATATTTATTTTTTATATAGTTTGTCTTCTTTTTCTCCACTGTTATCTTCTCTGTTTCCTTTTCCCAGCTAAGAGAAGAAAAAGGACAGATATGGAAAGGGATAAAAAATATGTATTTTCTTCATAGAAGAAGAAGAAAAAATAAGGAAAAATGAAGAAAATAAAATGAAAGTCAACATTTAAATTTGAGAACACTACAGAGTAAAGCCTTGGCTTTCACATTATTTTCAGTCTTTTTATCCAAGAAATAGAATAGAAAAGAGATACATTTCCCATGCAAAATTCTATCACAATTGTGAAGTTATTTTTCATCAAAAGCAGACACCATTAATGACAAATGTTCCAGCAAGCTCTGCAGAAAAGCATTTTGTAGTTGGCTTACACTTGCAGAACACAGCTTAGCTACATTTTGGATCACATGCAGATTGTCATAGCCCAAAAATCAGGTTTGCCCCTGACAACTTATTTTCTAATCCATGGGAAGAGTGAGGGTGTTTGCAGAAAGCAGCTGGCTGTAGACAGCTCTGGTTCTGCTCTGCTTCAACAAGTGATCATTTCTGAAAACTCATCTGCCCTGTGTTGAGGCCAAATCTGACAATTCTGCATGCTCAGGATCTGCTGTACCTCTTGTCCTTTAGGTGGATAAAATTGTAATATCAAATAGGTTGATGAACCTCTTGTCTGCAAGTCCTTTTTAGATTAGTCAAATACCTTTGTTTTCTATTACTTGGAAACAAGGCAAGGTAAATGCAGTCTACTTATCCAGGCTTTGATTTTAACCATGTCTTTGGGTCTTTGTGAATTGCTTTCAGAAGGCAGATCATAGAATCATAGAATGGTTTGAGTTGAAAGGGACCTTAAAGATCATTTAGTTCCAACCCCGCTGCCACGGGCATGGAGAGCTTCCACTAGCCCAGGTTACTTATAGCCCCATCCAATTTGGCCTTGAATGCTGCCAAGGAATGGGGCATCCACAACTTCTCTGGGCAACCTGTGCCATCACAGTAAAGAACTTCTTCCTAACATCTAATCTAAATTTCTCCTCTTTTAGTTTGAAATCATTCCACCGTGTCCTATCACTATCTGCCTTGGTTAAAAGTCTCACAGAGAAATACTCTTTGAAGGTGTCCTGCTAGAACTTCAAAAAAGATGCTGAAAGCTTCTGCTCTGGATAGCTTTAAATCATAATAGCTTCTGAGAGTTTGAGGCATAAGAATAAACTGTGGTCTTACCTGTAACAAGCTCTGCATTTTTCTGCCTCAGCTTCCCCATTCACATACCTGTCACTATGTGAAAAGACAAGTTGAAAAATGTTTCTGCTTTGCCTTAAGTAACTCTAACACCTTGTCTTTCCTCTTTGCCAACTTTAATGACTTCAGGGAACAGTATTATTTTGTTATCTGGAAGAAAGGCAACTGAGTGAACATGTATAAAAAGTATGTTGGTTACACAATACGCTCTTTATTATTAATGTAATCTTGTCACAGATTATCTGTTCTCACAGGGAATTTATCCTGATATTTATCCTCCTTCTTTGGAGAAGGTAGCCATTAATGGTCAAATTGCTTTAAAGCTATTTCTAATTGCATTTGTGTTCTCATTCAATTGCTTCTAGTTCTCCTTAAAGCAGCAGAGTGCTAAGACCATGTAGGTATTGCCAATGGATATGGGTGTCATGGTGTTTTCAAAGAAGATGCAGACTTTTGTAGAAGACAAGTCCTCTAGTCCCCTGCAGTGGGGATTCATGAATATCTGCTACCACTGAAACCCAAAGTCACTGCAATGTGATGCCAAATCCAGCACCTACCCACTCCCTGGGTACCAGAACCCACGGCATGCTGGGCCAAGGTGACCAGCCACCCTCTGCTCTTGCAAATCTTCTTAAACACCAATTTTTCATAGCCTCAGCACACGATTCCCCCAAAAGGTCACTGTGGGATGGCTCAGCCCTCTGACAGCCTGTCCACCAGCACATTCCAGACAGGCTGCAGCTGTGATCTGTGCAGAGCCGTCCTGGGTGGGAGGCCACCACCCCCCCAGGGATCTTGCTTTGGGAGCAGGGACCTCTGCTTCCACCCTCCTCTTTGTTTATCAATTCCTAGCTAATGAGCCCTTCTCCTCAGAAAAGACAGTTATCCAGAGTGATAGTAAAGATGAGAGCTACAGTAAACCAGGGAGAGAGCAAGTTTGAACTTGGGGGTCTTCATCCCAGCTAAGTGGAGGGGAGAGTGTTGTTGCAGTGAAAGGACTATTAAAAATACAAAGTACAGACTCTCTGGGGCCTCAGATGTTGTTTTATCCCATGAAACATGATTTCTTATTTTTAAATAGCTGTCATGCTTGTTAGTTTAATTTATCCCTTCTCAGCTGCAAACTACAACATTTTATGAGTCTGACTGAGGGCATTCTCACAGAGGTTCTATGGCTTTGTGTACAGCCCTGCCAGAGTCAGGCTGGGCTAAGCCAGGGTCATATTTTGTGCTCAGTTATACCTCTGCAGCCCTGCTCACACCAGCTCAGAGCCCAGTGCAAAGCCCTTGAGGTTACTCAGTTCTTTAAAATGGGTTTTGGAGAGGAAACACCTTGAAAACAGCCTGTGGTGTAGGTTCCCTTCTGGTATCAGCCTCAAGGATGGTGATGCTACTGGGTTTTTTTTTCTGATTTTGCCCAGCAGTTTTATTTTCTGGTAGATTTTTGGAGTGGTCAAATAATCAGGCGTGATTTAAACACTGAGTGCAAAGCATGTGCTGTTAAAGGGGTAAAGCCAGGGATGCACTAAGGGTTTGTGTCAGGATCAAAATGTAGACAAATGTTCTTGCTTGGTTTCAGCTGGTCTCTAGATGCACCTGGACAGTGCTATGTCAGTGTTAATAACAGGAAAGCCAATTGTTAACAGGTTTATTGCTAATGCAGAGACACAATAACAGGAGCAGACCCAGGTGAGTTTGAAAGCACCCCAAATGGGTGCACCTTATTTTCTCTCATGAACTGAGCTGCTTGGATTCAGTCTAGTGCATCCAGCCTCATGGATTTGAGGTACATATATACTATTTTCTATTCTGTGTTGTGAATGTGCCTCAAATATTTTATCCTGACTTGAACAGGAGGACTGCAACTGAATGTCTGAATATGAGCTTGAACTTTGAGTCTTTCAAATCCCAGCTCCTTGCCTGGGTCCTTCCTTCTTGTCCCATTCTTGCAGTCTGTTTTCAAAAGGAGCCAACACAACTGCCAGCAGTTACTCTGCTGAACTCTCTTTCCAGCTGGCAGATGGGAGCAATGGGGAGGAGTGTTCAATGCCTTGAACTTCCCCCATGTGAAATGTGGTCCAGGTTTGCAAATGAGTTGAATCTGACCTGATTTGGTGCAGAATGTTGGGCAGATAAAAGCTTTTTTTCCAAGAAAGACTGATAGTCTGAGCTGCAGGAATGGTACAGGCTGCAACTGAGTCTAATTAGAAGGGCAAATGACATAAGAAGTTCCTCCCCGTATTCTGCCTGGTTAGGGCCCATATATTTGACCTTAGCTTTTCATCAGCTGCAGATTCATTTAACAAATATAAAACCACTTTCCAGGGGGGAATGTAGGATTAGACACAGAGGAGCCAGAATTGTTGGCTGTGATCAATAATCTGATTGTCAGTTCCTAGGTTTTTCCAAAACATACATTGCATTATGTGAAGCAAAACCAGAAGCAGATCTTTCTGTAATACATGGGAGGGCTTTACAGGGTGCCTTCCTTCAAGCAGATACAGGCAGGAGGTATCTGGAAATCTGGAAAACATGAGAATGAAACGATGTCTGATAGAGAAAGAGAGACCACAGAAGACATCTGTAAGGCTAACCACATGAGAGACACAGAGGCAACTTCAAAACTGCTAGTACAGCCACTCTAGGACAGCTTCATTGAAGCAACATGCTATAGAAATATCATTCAGGGCTTTGTATTGATACAGGATGATGACTGCAGTATGGGGAAAACAGCCCATCTGGACTGAAGTGATAAACACAGAGCAGTTTTATTTGCTTTTGGCACTGCCAAGGCACTAGAGCCAACTGTCTGGCTTTACATTGTTTTGATTCAATTCGACCTTGATCAAATCTCTTGCTATCATGACACTAAGAAACACACAGAAGATATAGGGAAAGGTATGAATTTCAACAGCTTTTGCATTTTGCATGTTTACTAATGCAAAGGTGAAAAGCCCTGAAAATGTGAAGGCTGTTAAAATGCAGTCTGAACAAAATGATAACTTGGCATCATTTGGTGGAATGTAGATATTCCTCTCTTATTGGTAATAAGATGTTTTAATGCAGCTCTTTGGAATTTTGAAAAAAAAAAGAAGATTAAAAACTAGCACATAACTAGCTTCAGGGAAAAAAAGAGCCTTAAATCTTGGAGCATCCCCAAATTACTTCAATCTTCAGCTAAGCCTCGTAAGATTGATGAGGCTGTTTACCTTGCCAGGTGAACTACTCTGAGGCTCTCTGAGGAGGGAAAAGCCAGAACTCTTTCTAGCCTGTATCAATTCCCAAGAGCTCAGTGGGAAGAGTGGGAAGTGAAAGTGTTTGTTAAGCATCGGTTCTCTCTCCAATGTCATTAAATCAGCAAGAAATAGCTAGCTTGGAGTGACTGGCTTTAGAGGTATCTTTTTTGTCTCCGAGGAACAGGAGAGCAACACCACAGACTGCTGCACATCAATGGCATGTTTAACTGAGTCTGGGGCATTACCCACAGGAGAGTGAGGTCTCTGACAAACCCAGTGAATCTGGACGAAAGACAGTGCAAGGGGCTGTGAATGTGAAGGATTTCACAAAAACAAATAAGTATCTCAAAATACTTTCAAATAATGCCTCACCCAAAGCTGATGAAAAGCAGTGAAAAAATTTTGCATTGATCTTCATAGGAGTTAGGTGAAATCCTTACACAATGGGAGGCTGTGGGAGAAAGCATTGGTTAAATATGGCCCTGTTTCAGCAGTGGTGAGGGCCAGCCAGGATGTCTCTTCCAGCTCCACGGGCTCTGCAAGAGGTCCCATGGCACCGCGTTGTCTCAGAGAAGCACAAAGTGGCTGTGATACCCTATACATAACATCTGCTCAGCAGCCCATCAGCATCACCCAGTTACTAAGAGGGCCTGTCCTGTAATTAAGGGATGGCTGTACAGAGCATGTAGCCGGTCAATGGTTTTCCTAAACAGCCTGTCTCTCAGAAGAAGGCTACATAATGAACGAGTGTCAGTAGGTCATGAGTTAGAAACAGATTTTGTCTTGCTGGGAAAAGTTATTCTTACCAATCATTCATTAGGTGTCCCAGATGGATACCGCCGGGCAGAAGGATGGGGAGGGAGATCACCACATCATTATCCCAAGTGACCCTAAAAGAGCAGAATTATTAGCAAATGGTTATTTCTTTTTTTTCCCCACTTTGTTTCATATCTGACTGGGTATATTCTAGAGAAAAATGGCATATTCTTCATAAAAATGGGGATGATCTTTATTGTGATTTTAACTTAGGCATGCTGTAGCTGGTACTTTTGGGATGGTCAGTGGTCATAAGACACAGCTGAGCATGACCTTTCCAGCATGGTCAGCTGGGATATAAAACCCACCCTGTCCATGAAGAAAATTTTTTATTTCCTTTCCAGCTCAACACTGGAGCTCCCTGTGGTTTTAAAAAGCTTTCACCTACTCACTTATATGGACATTTTTCAGCCCAGAGCAAACCACAAAACTAAAAGGAGAGACCTCTCTAGAGCAATTAGAGTGGGGTTTGTGAACCATTGTGTTCATTTACTGTGGGTTACAGGGGAGACAATGCAAAGGAAACGTCTACAATGTATGATTCAGGAAAAAAAAGCCACACGTGAATTTTTACAGAATTCAAACACATGTTTTACTAATCTGCAGATCATTACAGTGTTTTTCTCAGGAAAAAAAATGTGACAATTGGGGACCATTTGCAGCAACCCACTGTGTATGGTGGCAACCAGGGGATGTGTGGGCCAGCACAGGAGTTCACCCAACCACTTCTGCAGAAACTGTCTTTTTCCCCCCCTCAGATTCTGTGGTCATAAATAAGGCCAGACCCTTTCTGTGCATCTGTTTGTGCCTGTGGGAAGTCCCTTGCCAATTGTAAGTGCAGAGATTGGGCCAACATGTGGACAGAGCTCAGAGATAAGGCTGTGAGCACAGTGGGAGGCAGACCAGGCTTGTTCTGCTGGTTTGCAGGAGGAGGACACCAGTCTAGTGAGATGTCAGGTCCTCAACACCCTCATAAACATAGGCTGAGCTCTGCAGGAAGCTCTGGCACATACCCAAGGGTCCTCCTCCCGGCAGACAAGGCAGGAGTTGTTTGGCCATGGTGTAACTCAAAGATCACCTGAAGTTTCCTTCACACACAAAGCAGAACAAAAAGTTGTTTCTAGGGCAACATGAAGTGACTGTCTAAGGTCTGCTTTTAGTGTTTATTTCTTCTGGGAATCACATGCCAGAAGACAGTGAACCCTGGTGCAGGGCACAGTTCTGTGTAGGGCAGGTGGGTGCAGATGTCATGAAGAGTCACCTGGGAGACCCTGGTGGTGTCTCATGTTCATGTTGTCCCAAGGTAGAGTGTGAAGGGTCTGAGGATCCTGAGGTAGGCAAAACTGAACAGGTTTCTCTGGAAAATGTATTTAATCTTGTCTCATTGCTTATTCTTGCAGTGAAGAAGAGAGTCAGCTTTATGGACAATTTAGACCAAATGCTAGATGTTGCCAACCAGTCTGACCCTCAATTTTAAGCTGGATAGATCACCTCCAAAAATCATGCTCCAGGATTGCTAATGTGGCTGTGTCTACCAGGTCCTTACAAAAGTCCCATCTTTTCATCCCCACAGTAGTTTACTGCTATATTCTTCATTTTATAAATTGTAAAATGTAGATTTATGACAACTTAGCATGACATTGATTTGTGCCCAAGTGGCATGCACTATGGCATAGGGAAAACCTGTGCTGGAATATAGTGCTGACCGCAGGGTTTTAACACTCATGCCAATGCCCACTGGTCTGCCTGTCTGTCACTGGCTGTAAGAAAATCCTCAGTGAGTAGTGAATTCAGTCTGCATGTCACCATAAAACATATTGGCCCCAGATGAGTGGAGCTTTGCTAAGCCAGGCGTGTGTTTGGCTCTTCATCCTCATCCCTCCCTGCTGTGAGAGCAAGTGGAGGGCAGGGAAGGGAGTGGGGAGTCAGCACTGAGATGGGACATGGAAAGGGACAATCTCCAGGTTATTATTGTTCTTGTAATTAGAGCTATAGGAATCCCCATTATTGTCAGGATGCTTACACAGAAGCTATTTGTATTCCACAAACTCCCCAGGTACTCAGAGTAGATTTACCTAGTGCAAGGTAATTTGTAACTCTGTTGTCTGTGTATTTACTTTGGGCCATGCATGCTGTAAAAAATCTCAGGGATGGGGGAGATGAAGGAGGAGGGATTCTTTGCCCTGATGAATTGAAGTGTTGTTTGAAAGAGGCAGACAGGATTCCCGATATTGCTTCGAGTTTAAAAGGGCAGGGGGAGGGGAAAGGACAAGTCCTTTAATGAGAAAGGGTTGGAGTTTTTTCCTTTTTTTTTTTTTCCTAGCAATTTTAATTATCACTAAAACCTCCAGTCCATTCAGGCTCTTGAGAATACAGTTGGGCTCTCAGCTGAGGTCTGCATTTATTAAAGTCCCCCGTTAGGCTGGGAATGCGGGCTGGTTTCTGTAGTGGTGTCACCGCCGGTGTTACGGGTCTCCTGGTTCTCACATTACGCACCACGGACTCCACCACTCCGCATTAGCGAGGCCCAATTAAACCAAGCAGTTGATTAAACAAGCCAATCAGGGTAATTAGTTTAATCAGATTCCCTTGGTAGCCAGCACTGAACTGCTTGTAAAAGGCAGTTGAAGAATGAAGTGCACCTACTTAAGCTCCTATTTTATTTTATTTTTTTTATGTCTGAGGTAATTAGAATTACCCATGGTGAGCTGAAAATCCAAAGGCCCAAATGGGGAGCGGGGAGGACGATTAATGAAGGCGATGATGTGTGAAGCAAACAGAAAGGAAGACAGGATGTGTGGTAAACAAATGGAGAGGAGGCAGTCCTCTGGGAAGGGGCACAATGTGCAGCCTCTCCGCCCCACTCAATGGCTCAGTCTGAAGTGGCCAGAGACAGAGCCTTGGGGGAGAAAGGAGCATGTTCCTCTTCTCTCCCCAGTGCCAACTCTGCCACCGAACCTTGCCATGGGAAGGCTGGAAAAAATGGGAGGGTTTTTGCAGCTAGGTGCTGCTGGGGGGACTGTCCCACCTCTCCTTCCTCTGCATCCTTTTTGGTGCAGAACCTGAGCTCTGCTGTGAGACAGGAGATAGCCCCACAGGTCTTGTCCCTAGATCCTCTTGTCCTCACAGCCAGGCTGGGCAGAGGGGTAGGTCACCCTGTCACTTTACTCTTGGAGGTCCACATTTCTGAGGCTGCCCTTCTGCTTAGACAAGTGCTACACCTCTCATTTTGGCTGGCTAATTTTATCCACCCATCAGATGTTGCAATTAAGCAGAAAAAGCTAAAGGTGAACATTTTTCAGTGTCTTTTCTCTCCCTAAACAAAGCCTAGATTTTTGACTTTGTGTCCCTGCTCAGGATAAAGTTAATTTTGTGAGCTACATTTGTCAGTTGCTCGGGGTCACCAGGGAAAGGACCCAGGAGATGGGGCTTGTAGTTCTGCTTCTGCCACAGACACACTGTTTGTCGACAGCTGGAGAAGAGCAAAAGTTTAGGATAACATGCAGTGATGCTACCCCACAACATACTCCTCCCACTCCAGCAGTCTGGAACATGGGACTTTGGGAGCTTTTCATTTAATGGTGGTATTTTCTTCTTGAACAGTTGTCTGACTTTTTAATATTATATTTAAATGCATTTTAAATTCACTTCCTGCACCCACTGCTCTTGCAGTAAAGGGTTCCACAATTGAAACACATATGGGGCAAAGATCTGTCTTCTTTAGCTTGTTCTGATCTGAGTAAACCTAAGTGGGGATTTTGTGGCCTTAATGCCTGAAGAAAAGCCATTCTTTACCTGTACTCATCTTTGTTCATACTTCTGCTATATCTTTCTTGAGGTAGACAGACCAAACTACTTACAGTATTCAAGGTGTGGGTGCTGTATGGATTTGGACAAATGACTGTCATAATGATGCTTTCTGTTATGTTTCTAATGATTTTTCTGAATGGGACTATATTCTTGGCCTCAGTAATCAACTGTAGCAATGAGTTTCACAACTCAGCTCAGCAGTGTGGAAATGCTGATCATCTGTTATTAATCTCAGAAATTCAGAGATAAAACAAGGAGGGCTTATACTGTCATTCAAGACTATGGATTCTAAGCAGCATGTTGCCATAAAGCATCCAAACCTGTCCACTTCATCTGTTTAAGCTCAGGTCATTGCGTTGCAGTGTGTTAAATTAGCCCCAGCTGTCCCAAATGAAATAGAAAAGAAAGAATATGACAATATACCCATAGCGTTGCTC
>NW_008669666.1:147301-198386 GCF_000695815.1 Acanthisitta chloris
GGGACCATCAATCTTGCATTGCTAACACTCTTCTAAATGGATACTTTTTTCATTTAAAGCCCCATCCAATCTAATCTCACTTCACTTACAGCACCATACATTTATAAAGCTTTTCCACTATATTTAATGACTGGCCAGAGCCTATCACCCCCAGAAGGTTATAGAGAAAGTTCTCTGAAATACGCACTTTCTGTTCTCCTAGCTCATTATTTCCTCACACAATTATTTTCAGAACTATATCAAATACATTACCCAAAGATATTCTTGCAAAGCACTTACAGTAATTACTTTTACCTAATACACTGCAGTGTACCACTCAGAAGAGCTTATTTCCCCCACAGTTTTAACCTATCAGGAGAGGAAAGCAACCAGGCATCACCAGGCTGACTGCTGGAGTCTGAGAAAATTGAATAATTAAATGTTCTAGACTTGGTTTACTATGTAAGTGTTTTGGTTTTGTGTACTCTTTTAAAAACCTTTGTCTCTTATTGCCCTTCTGGTTACTACAGGGAGAGAAGTACTTTTAAAGGCTTTATCCAAGGCTTCCAAGAAGAAAACCAGACTCAGATGTGACATAACTGGGCAAATCTATCTCATACCTTATGTCTTTCTGTCTCAGAGAGATAAACTGTGTCCACACTTCTCACAAAGAGCAGCAGTCAGTCCTTGTCCATCAGACCATGGGCATGGGCAGCCCACCAGGGTGGATTTTGTGGCATGGGACATGTATAGGATTGGGGGTGAATATGCAGCAGAGCATCAGGGAATGTTTGAAGATGCAAAACCTGCTATGATAGGTTTGCAGGACTGCAATATACAAAGGAAGCCAAATCTGAGGCATCAGATCAGTTCCTGGAGAGAGCCATTCCCAGAACTATGCCTTGGTTTGATTTCAGAGAGATCTATCTGGAACAGTCCAAAACAGACAGAGAGCAAGCTAACAGTTAGACAAGGTTTCACAGGCATCTGCTTATCAACATAGGTGCACCCAGACAAATAGGATAAAATTAAGTTAATGTAGGAAAATGCAAAAATGGGTGACAAAGAAAAATGTTTTTCCGCTGAAATTGATTTACTCTGACCAGGTAGATCTCATCTCTGGATCTTTGGATGTATCCAAAGGCTGTTAATTTTTTTAATGAGCTGGGAAAGTAGAGGGCACCAGTAACGCCATGAAAACAGATGACTTCATTAAGAGTTGGCTGAGTCAATGTTTTTTTTCCCCCCAGGAGGCCAATAGATTTCATTAGGAAGCAGGAAATGGCTTGGAGAGCAGCTATGAGCTTTTCATTCCAGGTGGAGGTGGAAAGGACCAAGAATGAGCGGTGGAGTTGAGGACACAACCAAGAAGACCATGAGACATGGCTGGGAGAGAGGATCACAGGCTGTCACAGCTGACTGAGCTCAGACGAAGGAAAAGTCCCCACAGCCTCAGCCTCATCATTTAAGTTGTTGGTGTGCTGCTTTGATAGGAGGGATGTTCTAGCAAAACAGGTCCACGAGCAGAAACTCCTGTAGTGAGATCTTGCAGACTCCCCTGTTATTAGGCAGTTTAAGGTATTTTGCATGTATTTTCCAGCATGTAGGTGGTATCTGAGTGAAATTTTTTGGACTGACCTTTAAAACTCCTCAGCGCTTACTTGTGTTTGGCGCTAGGGTTTTCCCTCTGGTGGTTACAGAAATGGTGTTCACAAACCCCTGAAATTCAAATCCAAATCCTAATTCCTTGAACTGTCTCATTCTAGGTTTTGGTTCTGTGTTTGAAATAAATTTTATGTCTCCCAGTGCTCTCTTTCAAAACACATGCAAAATCCTCTGTCCCTGGAACAATGACAAATGATCGGGAACATCTGCACTGGAATGGCTGTAGCAAGGCATGCTGTACAGTACTGTGTGTCAGCTTTACAAATCCATTAATCCCACCACCGTGCTGGGCTTTACCCATACATAGACAACTGCCTATGCGGCAAGGCTAGCACGGCACTCCTGACCTCGTCCTTGTAACCCACAATGTAGACGAGATATCTGTGATGGTGAGAGAATGAAACGCTTCAGCTTTACATGAAAAAAGGGTATTCAGGCTTCTAGGCCCAGGAGTACAAATTATTAATCACTCCTCACAAGGAATCCGCAGATGGATGTTTAGTACTATTCACCACGACATAACTGCAAATCAATTAGTTCATTTTGTCCTACCCTGAGGCTGTCTGGCAGACAATAGCAATGTCTTGTGCAAACGCTTTTATAAAGAAGACACAGGGGGAAGGAACCACAAAGGCCATTGGTTCTAACGAGCAATTAGGAAAGTGTGCAGGGCTCGCTTTCTTTTTTTTCCTTCTTCCCCCTTTCTTTCTTCAATTCATTCCAAGGCTCTAATTCTGAAAATGATGCTTTTCTTCCCGACTTCCTGTTTGTCAAATGAAGTGCTAATCAGCGGCTTACAGCTCTCTAGCCAGCAAGGGGAGGATGAGGTAAGAAGGAGTTGGGAAAAGTGGAGAGCCAGGGAACAATGAAGGGGAAACAATGCTCACTTATGCTCTTCTGGGCAATGCAACTCCCAGGAAAAATAACCTGCCCTAGTACACTTGGTCATGATGATCAGCGGAAGGAAGCCCCTTGCTCCAGGGAAGGCGCGGAGTGCTACTCAAGCAAGACTGGTCCCCCACAGATACACCTGAAATGCCTTCCTTCGGTCCCTGTGCAAGCAGTAAGGAAAGGAAGAAACACAGGTCCAGCCTAGGGTGACCCCATCTGACCTCTGGAGGGGATAGATACCCTTTCAGCACTGACAGCAAGGCAAGGGGAAAGACTTGTAACATAGGGACCTTGTTGCATGTCTAAAATTAGGAGCAGTGAAGCAGGGCTTGGCCAAGCCACCTCTACTTGCAGCTTTACTTGGGAAGAGCTCAATGAGAAGGGCCCCGAGGTGTGTCCACTGAGGACAGGTCTTGCCCACATACTGCAAGCAGCTCCTGTCTATTTTATAAAGACAACTGCAGTACTGCTCCACAGATTAGCTTTTAAACTTTAAGATCAACAGACCTAACAGAATTACAGGCAGAATTCCTTCAGGAGAGATGAGCCACCTGAAGTATATGTCTTTCCCAGGACAGCAGCCTTTAGAATTCTCTTCCCTTTGACTTTAGAGTCCCCTCTCTGTCATGGTGTTTGTAAAGTGTACCCAACACTCTGGGGTAAACCTTCTGAATATCCCATGCCCTTGTTTCTCTGCTCTCTTCCATTTTATCTGCCTGTGTGTGCTGGTTTGAGCTGGAGTAGAGTTAACTTTCTTCATAGAGGCTAGTATGAGGCTATGTTTGGGTTTTGTGCTGAACACAGAGTTGATAATGCAGAGATGTTTTTGTTGTTGCTGAGCAGAGCTTACACAGAGTCAAGGCCTTTGCTGCTTTCCGTACTGCCCCATGGCAAGGAAGCTGGGGGTGCATGGGAGACTGGGAGGAGACACAGCTGGAACAGGTGACCCAAACTGACCAAAGGGATATTCCATACCATATGACATCATGCTCAGTATATAAGGTGGGAGGAAGAAGGAGGAAAGGGGGACATCTGGAGTGATGGCGTCTGTCTTCCCAAGGAACCGTTACGCGTGATGGGCCCTGCTCTCCTGGAGATGGCTGAACACCTCCTGTCTGTGGGAAGCAGTGAATTAATTCCTTGTTTTGCTTTGCTTTTGTGTGCAGTTTTTGCTTTCTCTATTAAACTGTCTTTATCTCAACCCATGAGTTTTTGTAGCTTTAACCCTTCTAATTCACTCCCCCATCCCGTTGGTGGGGGAGTGTGTGAATGGCTGTGTGGTTCTTGGCTGCTGGCTGGGGTTAAACCATGACACTGTGCCATAAATTTCAGGAGCTGTGGGGGTCTGTGGCAACTTGCAGCACTTATTAAAGTGGGATGAACCTTGAATGGGACATTTAGGTGTTATTGTAATATAAATCTCTGCAATAGTGACTGGGCATCAGTGATAAACTGTGGGTGCCCAGAGGCTGGCTGTAATGGGGATCCATCGCAGTGCATCCCCAGAGGATCCCTAGCCACATTCTCACCTATAGGTATTGCACCTTGGTCTAAAGGACTACAAACTGTCTGGCAGTCCTCTTTGCTCCTTTCATACTAGAGACTGCTGATGCCTGCAATCAAACATTCACAAGCACTGCATCATATAAAACCTGCATATTTACCTGTGTGCTGCCAATCATATTTTTCTTCTTGCTTTCCATAAACATTCATACGGGTGATGAATGGCATTTTCTGTACACAAGCAGTTAAACCCATGCAAACAGTATTTGCATGAAGTTTGAGCAATATATGCAGCCATCTGGAAAGTCTGTTCCAAACCAATCCCCACTGGCATCACCTTGCTCTGAAGATGTACGTGCTTTCCATGTGGCTGTCTAGTTAGTAGGGCTAGTTATTTGAGTTGTGGTTTCTGGACAGGTTTCTTAGTACTATCTCTGTTTTTTTGCATTCTCTTTTGCTTGCTACTGCTTGAACTTTGCTGCTTGTCAAGTGACTACCTGGTGGCTTGTAGCAAATTTGAAGGAAACTTCAATGTCACTCTACTTGCAGAAATGCCTCCTCTGCAAAATCTGCTCTCACTCATCAGTGAAAAGGCTGGTACCAAACTGTGCATCGGTGAGTCCAGGGCTTGGGATTGCTGAAGCAGATGAACTAGGTGGAATTTGCTCTTTTTATGTGATACCCTGTCAGGGTCTAAGACTGTTTATTATTATTATTTCCTTGGGGACACAATTTATGGCACCTGTCTTTCTGGCTCCTACTGTGTGAGTCACATTTCCTTAACACATTTATTCTTGTAATTTCTGTGTCAGATAAGGACATCCTATTTTGCCATTTTACTAGAAGAACTGTGAGGCAACCTTTCAATAACTTTTATGAGTACAGCTGGGCAAAATTTTCTGTGCAAATATTTAGTTTGCCAAAAATGTATTTCTGATCAACTGAAGCTGTCTGTGCTGTTAAATCTCTTGAAGTAGAGGTGTAGAGTTGAATGATGTTTTGAGCCAAAAAAAAAAAAAAAAAAAAAAGGAAACTTTCTGAGAAGAATTTGGCCTGACAGGGCCCAAGATGAATGTCTGGGCTCTCTGGCCCCGGCTAGACTTGCACAGACTGTCCCCAAACCAAGAACTATCACTGGCTTGAGCAGAGAAAAGTAGTTTAATGTGTGGAATTTAAGAAGGTGTGATTTTCATCCCAAACTGGATTAAAAAAATACTTAGGAATAGAAGTTGAATGAATCCAATTTCCCTCTCAGCTCAGACAGACAGATTATACCCAAAGAAGGAAGGACAACATTACAAGAAAAAGAAAAGCCATAGAAAAAATGGGGGAAGTCAAATAAATGAGGCTTTCTCTGATCCCCAGTAACTATGATCCAGCTCCATCCAGGAATCCATGATCCTTCTTGGAGAATTGCTCAAGAGACCACATCTTTTTGGCAGGACCAGAGCCAGATGTCCCTAGAGGAGTGTGTATTCACTCTCCTTTCCTTTGGAAGCAGTCCATGGCATCCCTACGTCCTTGAGGTTCCCCATCTCAGTGGACGTCTACCAAACTTCCCGTCCTCCTGGATGTGGCCAAAGCCTGGGGCTTGCTCTCTCCCCTGTGGGAGAAGGAGGTAGGCAGGTGTAAAGGAATTCTGCCAGCATCAGTGAGAATGATCATCACCCATTTTACTACGCTGAGCAGCTCTGACTCCCCTGCACCTCCTGTTTGCCTCCAGCAACCTGCTCCCTCTCTGGTCAGGCTTGCTTCTCTGGAGTCTCGCAGTTGGCAAACGACTTGCATTCAGACACAGTCAGTATTAGTTAATCAGCACGTTTAATACATTAGCATGCACATATTTGTCTGCATCCACTGAGCTTTGTAAGCTGCAACTCTTGTAGCTTGGGCTGGAAAATTAGTTTCCCAGCTGCGGAGGGTAGCTGTTCATTTATTTACAGTCCTTGGAGACCTCGCTGAATGCAATGGCACAAAACAAAATGAGGCCTCTAATCCAAAAGCCAGGAAGCTTAAGCACCTGTAGAAACAGTTTTGCATTCCAAGGGGCAAATTATCTCTAATCTTGTTAAATGACTGCACTGCGAAACAATCGCAAAATGCTTTCTTCGATGGCCCATAACCAAACACGAGGGGTCCATTACTGCTCTGTGTGAGGGAGAGCCAGTAATCCTGCAGGAGAACACAGCTGATCACTAAACAAGGGCTGCACTCAAAAATAAAGAAGAAACGAAATAAAGCTTGAACTGTTTGAGAACGGATGCTTCCAATTTTCTAAATTACAATAGCAACTTGTTGCCAAGCAATTACAGTGTTTCATTTGTTTTTTCCTGCTTTGCCCCCCACCTCATTTGTTTTTCTTCAGCAGATGCTGTTTCTGAACTTTGTCATTCATGTCCTTTTCTCCACCCTCTGTAATTTACAATTGATAATGAGCCACCATCCAGACACTGCTACCAAAAAAAAAAAAAAAAAAAGAGGAAAAGTGAAATGCCTTTGTGCCTGTTCTCACTCTGACCCGGCAGAAGCACCTTTGCCTTTGCCAGTCGTTTTAAATCACTGCTTTTTTAAGCAGGCTGCTTGATGGGTTTTTTTCCCTCACTATCCAGGACAAATGCTGCGTGTAACTTAGAGAAACTACCAGTGCACCAGTTGTACCAATGAAAAAGAGAATGCAATGATTATATTCTATGAAACTCCAATGGTAATTAAAACCTGCAAATCTACAAATTAAAATAAGTACTTAATTCAAACAGGGTTTGCAGGAGTGCTGAAGCCAGGCTCTCTGCGGGTATGCTGTGTTTTGTGAGGATGGATGTGGGTTTTTGTGACAGGGCAGGCAGTATGGACAGCTCATTACTGCTGGAGTAAATTCAGACCTGGAGAGGGTGTGCTGGCATGTACCGAGCCCTGGATGAGGAGGACAGCACAGAGAACACCCAGCCCAGCACCCTGCCTCTCTGTGGGGTCCCAGCCAGTTTTATAAGCTCAGCTATGGTTCAGTACCAAAATCAGAAAACCTGATTTTCTTCCCCTACATAGAAGAGACCCACTGACCACTTGTGGGGATGGGGTCTCACCTGGGGTTGGCAGTGGGAAAGCCATGAGCTGCAGGTCTCCCTCTGGGCTTTCCCACCTAACTGGGCAGATGGCAAGTCTTGAGGATGGCACTATCTTCCACTTCTCTGCATTCTTCAGGATCCTTTTAGGGGAGTGTTCACACCTTGAAAACATGTAGGAACTCATTCTATGACTCATCATTTTCCTGGAGCAGAGGTTCCACAGGTCAGCAGTACCTCATCTCTGTACAGGGGCACACTGCCTGGAAAAATACATCAGTGATGGTCAGACCTTGCTAAAGCTACGCTGGTGTTATTCCTTTCTGAACAATCCATTCTCTTTCTCCTCTGCCCCCCCATTGAGCACCATCTCAGAATTCCCATTAGTGATGCAACTATCACCTTGGGCAGGGTGCTTGCTTTTGAGTCATTGGGTCTCTGATGTTCCTGCAGTGCTGTAACATTGGGAGTAGTTTCTGAGAAGAAATGATGAACTAAATGAAGCTAATGGCGTTCATGTCTCAGAAGTGGCTTGGCTGAGCTGGCAGAAATGAAATCAATGAAGCTCCCTTGATCTATATCAGCTGGGGTTTGAATCTGAGAGCAACCAGACTTTACATACTCAAAGTATTTCTCTCCAAATTAAGTGGGTTACATGGAGGGGCTCTGACTCTTCTTGGCCAGCTGGTGAATGTCAGAGGCACCAGCAAGGTGTAGGCATGAAGCAGAGAAGCTGGGAAGAGGAAGGGTACAAGGAAAGGAAGCAATAAGGTCCAGTATATTTCCTATACAGTGCTTGACCTCTGCTTTGGTTTTTGATTAGGTTGAATTTGCACACACCCACCCCACAGCTGACTGTGTTTTAAGCCTATCCTCGTTTTTAGTGCAATAATGAGATTGCTTTAACTCCATACAACCCCACTGCTGCTAGTTAGCTCCTGGATACCTTATCTTCAGCTCTGGGACTCAAGTTTTATACGAGATTGAGATTTTTATGCAAAGGGCAATAAGGGATTAAATCATCCTTACAGGCATATCTAGAGGCAGACAAAAGTCTGCTATACCCAGAATTCTGCCCGTCCACAGACTCCCAGAGCCTTCACACCGGCCCTATGTCTACTTCCACTTTTTTCCTTCTCTTTTCTGTCTCTTTTCATGTTATTCTCCATTTTCTTAAAGGACTCAAGAGCTAATAGATCACTTCAAAATGAATGCAATTGCTTTCCAGCAGTGAGATGCTGTGTTTCCTCTGCACCAAATCTATGCACTGTTCCACTAGATAAACAGCACCAAATGTCATTTGAGAATCACATCCTGCTTTCATTCTCTCCCCTCGCATTCGAGGCTCCAGCTTTGTGTGAGTGATTCACTTTCTCACTGAATGCAGAGTGAAAGCCCATTTTCAGCATTCTCCCAACACCCATACACAACCAGCTATTCATTTCCAATGATCATTTGTATTTCTTTTGGAAAACCTTAAACACCACAAGGGATAAAAGGAAAACCATTCAAGAGAAAATAAGATCGTCAGAGATAATACATTGTCCTGATGTCAGTGCTTAGCTAAAGATAAATACATATTAGCACCTTTTTTTATCTGGTTTTCTAATACAGTTGGGATTTATATGTGCCATGTGCTTATTTGCTGGTTTTCCTAAGTAACTCTTCAGCTACATAGCCATGTAATCAATTTCAGCTACATTTTCAAGGATCTCAGAGATACTCAGCACCTACAAGTTTTTGAGAAACAGATGCCTGAGAAAAGACAGCAGTGAGTAGAGCCCTTATTAAACATTGCAGAAACTGCACAGTAATTCATCCTGCAAATACCAAATCCAAACCCCAGGGTTAGTCTACCTAGAAACCAGCTATCTGCTGTTCAGAGTAAACTTTTCTTGTAACACCATAACTGTGGCTCCAACCCAGGCCCTTAGGTATGAGTACTGCTCAAGCTTCATGGGCAAAACCAGATTTTAATTCCAAAAGCCACAGTGTGATCCTTGTTTCCCTCAATGACCAGAGGGAGGAAATGACCTTGGCCAGTTAACTCCTATATGGCAGACATATTGAAAGAGAAATCAAGGCTTTCCACGCTCCTTGTCCGTGCTATAATGTGGGACACGGATGCTTATTCATGCAGACCCTAATGGTCAACCTCTAGTAGGTCCTGAACTTCAGGTTTTTGTCAGATCTACATAAAGGGATACAATATTTCACACCAATTACACTGGCTCAGGGGGACAGATTTCATATTAAACGCAAAATATCAGGTAATGTTACTCTAGCCCTGCACTGCTGTTGTCATATGGTAGGAATCATAAGCAAGGGAGTTTTTAATAGAGGGCTGAGCATGTCCATCTTGTTTTCATTAATGATGGGTCAATCAGGCAGAAATAGAAGTGGCACAAAAACTTAGTGACATCAGTGAATGTAGAAGATGCTGGATGTATCTTGGTTTAGAAATATTTGGACACTTATGCATGATAGTCGCTTTCCTCAAAGAAGAGGAGGTAGGAAATCTAGAGGTATCACTAGGGACAACAATGGAGGTTAGTGAGGGAACTGTAGGCTTGGTACATGGAGCCTGCAAGGAGAGCTCAGGTTTTTCAGACACCTGCTGGACAAGGCATCTGGCAAAGTAAACTACTAGTTGATTGCAACGAGTTGTAGAGATAAATGTAAGAAGTAAGGTAGAGGAGAGAACCTGAAGAGGAACAGGGCTGAGGAAGAGGTCCACTGCATTGCAGAAAGAGGAGAAGAAACCAGCAGGAAAAACAAGTAGCTCAATAAAAAAAGAAGATAAATTTTAGCTATCCAGGGACTCAAGAGTTTACAAAGAGGTAAGAGAGTAAAAAACAGGGGAGAAGGGATTGATGAGTATGTACTCATACACCCACCTGTAGGCAGGAGAAAGAACACTGCTGTTTCATATGCCCAGAAAGGCAGGAGACAGGAAGGTCCTTGCCAAGAAGAGCAGAATGACCTATCACTGGAAAGGGTCCAGAGAAGACTGGGAAGTACAATATGGATTTTGAAGCTAAAGCAAGTCCCCAAAGGATGTGAGGAGGAATCAAGGATAATTATGCCCACTTAGGAGACACATACAAAGAAGTAAGCCTTGGATGAGTCTTTCAGCCTTTGGAAAGGTTAGGTGAAGCCATTACATGAAGGTCAGTAAGTGCCTCAAATATTCATCAAGAAGGATGATTTTGAGACAGTCGATTATGGGGAATTACTAATGAAAATGATGTTCAGGGGATTGCTTTCACCTCAGTAGAGTATTATAGGATTAAAACTAGCATGAAGCTCTCATGAGAAACTGAAACTGAGAAATGAGTGAGGGAGTTTGGGAGTTATGTATGAAATTCTTACACCTGGATTCAGCACAGAGGAAGAGGGGATTCAGTGCATAAAGAAAAAATGGTGTGTACTGGGTTGTGAGACAGTAGAATGGATTCTGTGGAAAGGAAAAAGTTATTGCTGCAAGCAATAATCTAATAGGCAATTTGATAATATTAAGATTTTTGTATGATGCAGGTGGAAAAATTATATTGGCCAGTTCAGCACTGAAATATTTGTCTACTAATTAAAGAGGCATTAGCAATAAAATGGGGGAATTTGAAATACCAAAGCAGGATGTAAGACTGAATATTATAAGGATGATAGAAATATGGTGGAATGACATTGTTTATGAAATGCAGGGAATGAAGGATAGGTTTTGGTCAGGAGAGGTGGAAACAGAGATTATGGGGAGAAGTAGTGCTGTATGGTAATGGTAGGAAAGATTGCCAGGACATAGGAACTGACCACATGGGCAGAGCAAAACACATTTGAGTCAAAGTGACATAGGATAAGATGGCTAAAGACATTGACACTGAGTTATACTAGGAATTTCTTATAAGTTCCCAGTCTAGACTGTAAGCTAAAGATTACTTTCTTACGTTTGTATTTGTGTATATATACATATACAGAGAGAGAGAGCAGTATGTATACGAGTGAGAATTGCATCATTATGGGAAGCTTTAATTCTGCACACATGCAGTGGAAAATAAATACTATCAAGAAAGTCATATACAGCCTTGATTGTGGGCTGACCCATTAACTAATCAGTTATACAACAAATACAAGATGATGAGATTTTAGATTCCGCTTTCTAGACAGTGAGATCTCTTGAGAAAATAATGACTTAGGATCTGAGATCATGAGCTGAATCCGTATAAATATAATGAGAGCATTAAAAAAGGGATCTGTAACTTAGGTCAAAAGGGGCAAATTTAAATATATTAGAGTAAACCAATGGGATTGAAGAGCTAGCTCTAGGACTGTTGACTGCAAGAATACTTTTCAGTCAAGGCTGGAAAAAACCCTTTGCTCTTGTATCGTGCTCAGGATACAGAACATCTTTGCAGAGGAAGGCTCCAGACAGAACCAAGTGCAAGATCCACTTCAAACAGGATATTTGGTGTGGGCAGAGCAGTAGGTTACAAGGGCTCAAAACCAGACCTGACCAGCAAAAAAGCCTTAGAGGTCAGAAAGCATAGAGGGCTTGCGAGAACCGCCAGCTGTCAAGCTGGGTTAAACTTTGCAAAGGAAATTAAAATCAAAACTAGTAGGTTTTTCATCTGGAGGAGGAATAGGAGAGAAAGATCAAGGAGATAAGAAATATGGTACCAAAACTGAATAACTGTTTGCCTCAGGATGCAGTTCTGTGAGACAGGGTGAGATGGCCTCAGCGATTATTTGCCAGCAAGTAGAGGCTCTACTGTGCTTTCCCATCTCCCCACCACAGTGACGCAGCCTCACCTCATGTCTTGTGGTAGTTCTTAACCCATCAGTAAACTACACCAGAAAAGCATGTGGCTAGTTTTTCTGCCATTTTAGCAAGTTGAATCTGCTCAGGAAATTGATCTACAAGTATTCAAGTTGGTGCCACGGATAAGTGAAGCCATGGGAAGATGTGGGAGGGGAGAGGCAGGTCCTTCCCCTTGCAGCTTGTGCTGTGTTCCACTGGCTCAGCTACACATGACAGCACCACCTTCCTCTTAGTTAAGGACATGGGTGAATTTGCAAATGAAAGGAAATGAGGATGAGGCTATAGGAATGGCAACGACCACATAGGAGGAATAGAAACTTGGGGACAGATAGTCTCTGTCCTCGGATTCTGGAAGAAGGGTGTGAATTGGCTAGTCCAGTAGCAATGATGCATTCATTCAGTCATGGGTAGTTCATGTAACTGGAAAATAGGATTTTGGCCACATGGCTAAACAAGAAAAGCAGGGAGAGCATGAGATGTTTTGGGTAGCTACAGAGCAATTAGTTTGACATCAATGTTATACAAGACTTAATAATAATTTTTGAAGAACACTGACAACATGGAAATTAATAGAAAATGGGATAAAAGGCAACCAGTTCATCACAAGTATATTGTATCCTTTTCACCTACTGTGTGAGCCGATCCTCTTTATTCAGTCCTAACACAGAAGCCAGGAATTGGCTGGTTTTCTTCCGTCAGGATTGTTTTATTCATTGGCCATTCACCAAAAATAAAAAAAAAATCCTATTTCAATAGCCTTGGGAAATGGATGTTCAGCGACATTCACTGTAGCTCACTAGGTTTCTAAGGGTCTTACAAGCAGTGGGTACAGCAAAGTGATATATCTCGGCGGTGGTACGATGGTGCTGCATGGGTCCTGTCAGCACATCTTGCAGCAGGATGTCTGCAAACTCTTGCAGAGCAAAAATCCTATCCCATCAACCACTGTGGCTTTCAAAAAGTCCTTCAAAATACAGCAGAGCCCTCCAAATAACATCTATAATTATGTGATCTTCCTGGGCTCCCTCCAGTTCTTTATTACTATTTTTGGAGGATTTTGCTCAGAAAGGTCTTTATACTCTGCAGGCACTGTTGAATTGGAATGGGTAGCAGGGTTTCTTCTCATTGTAAGGTAGGCAGGGCTGCCTTCCAGTTTCCCAGCTGCAGAGATTTATAGCCACTACCAGATTCACTAGGTGGCCAAGGTTTTATAACCCAATTGAACAGAATAAAACCATTTAGACTGAAGGCAATTTGATGCAGGACTCAATGACTTTCAGGAACTTGATGTATTACTGTGATTTTGTAAGTTACAAATTATATATATATATGCATGTATTTGATAAATAGTTTTCAAAAACAATTTAATTATTTGGAATGATTTAATCAGGGTTGACAGGCTTGCAAAGCATCTCTGGGAGTGAAACAGAAAACCTTGAAGTGTGATTTTCAATCTGTGTTAAATCCTGTTCCAGAAAGAGAGGTTTGGTATCCTTCCCAAGGCTTCAGACTCCCTTGAATACAAATTCCCTTTGAGCATCTCCTGTGTTAGGCTCATCCAGTCCATTACTGGACTGTCTGAGGCTCCATGCAGCAAAGTGACAGTGTCATAGCAGAAGAAACATCCTACTTCAACATCCTTGGCCAAACATTAGGGAGACCAGTGTCTTCAGAATGGCTGGTTATCCGAGCAGCAAGTGGAAAGAAGAAGTAGGACACACAGATGCTCCTCCTCAAAGGGGAGACCTGAAGATGAATGGCTTGGAGAAGGAATTTCTCTAAAGACAGAGATTAACCCTTTTCCTTACAGCAGAAATGAAGCTGTTCTCTAGCTCATGACAATCTCAGGCTTGGGGAACTTGCAACAAGCCCACAGGGAATGCATTTATATTCTGCACAGTATCAGATATGCCTCCCTAACCATCAAATTGGGCAAAGCATCTGAAGGAGTTTTGTGTTCAGACAAGTAAAAGTAGCTTTATTCATTCTCTTTACTTGAATTGCAAAAGTTTGCAAAGCTAATTTGGGTCTAAATTAAACCATAGTTTGCTGGAATCTTATTTGCACTCACAAGATTTGAACTTCCAGGGATGTTCCAGATTTTTTATTGCGGTTGCTCTATCTGTCTGCCATTGTTTGATGGAGTTTTGGGAAAGAATGAACTGCAGGTTCTGTTCCCCTTGTATTTCAGAACCTGTGTGTCTGCTTGTATTAAATATTTTGGGTTGCAATTTTCCTGTGAATCAGACTCCAAGGAGGGCTTGTAGGGTGCGCTCAGTGTAATCAAAAACATGATGAATTCATAGCTAAAATGGACTAAAGAGGCTTTTCTGAGTTATGTTTAAGCAATGTGAGCTTAAGCATATTGCCAGGGTATGTTTTCCAGTCCGTTTTACCATGGGAAGGGGTACCCGTCCTGCTGCCCTCATAGGATATACATTCCCATGGTGTGTTATGAGTCTCTGTCCTAAGAATCTGTGCTGAGCACCGACTGTGCATTTTTCAGAGGAAAATACATGTCATTTTGCTACAGAAATGGAGATATTGGGAGTGGATGCAAATGTTCATAGGAGTGATACAAACTCTGAATCCCCAACAAGCTTGGTACTGCAGTTATTTGGCAAGAGGGAGAAGAGGTGAATTTGGTGCCTGAGAGGAATCATATAGAAATAAAGATGAAAATTAGGGATCAAAACCTATGGATGAAAAGAAAATATTTCAGTAGGAACCTTATCTCCAAGACTGGGATGTTTTTCCGTATAAAAATGGCTGCTAGTGAATTCTCTCTATATAACTGAATGCCTTGGCTGCTCCCACCCAGACTCCTGCAGCTTACGCTTCCCCACAGTTTTCATTTGCTTTATTGCTTTCAGATGCTGCTTGGTATGAGTTCCTCTGGTAGCTGTGTCATTGCCACCAGCACTGGGGGAATGTGGCTTCGGCTGACTGGGCTGTAAGGCGTCAGCTCTGCCTCTCTGGGGACTGTCTGACACTATGGCAGAGCTGCCTAACTGCAGCCACATAATCAAAACCAATCGATGCTGCTCAGCAAGCACAAACCCCAACAGCTCTGTCTATAGCCTCATGAAGCAAGACATACTCAGGCATCAGAAGGGGAGGCTACTAATGAAGCAACTGGTGGGAATAACACCTACCAGGAGAGTTCTTGCTGTTGTACTCACAGCTCCTGTTGGACCTTTTAGATCTGTCCCTTTGATTTAGTGGTCCAAGTTAGCTAAAACTCTGCATATCTTTTCCTTCTGGTTTGAAACACTCCTCCACATTCATTCTGCTCTTACCCAGGATCCTCAGATATCTTTCCAGGGAAAACAATCCTGGATTTATTTACAGCACATGATTATTTATTTTAGCAAACCTTATGGGGAGAAGGCAAAGGGAGATCTGTACTCTCCATTGAAGACCTCAAAATGAGCTCTGTGCTTTCAAGGTAGTGGCATTTTAATTGAAGGGTTTACAGAGGAAGAATGCGGACCCAGGGCAGGAGCCTGTTTCTCTCAATGCTTTCCATGTCATGTGTTTCTGTAGTGCAAAATCCAGGAACACCCCACAGAGAAGTGAAAGCAAACTTACTTTCCTTGACAATGCTCCTGCCTTGAAAGCAAAACCAGGTAAATAGTTATTTATTTCTTTGCATATTTTGTTCTCCAGAACTTCCTCAGGTTGTTTATTTTGTTTTCAAGTCCCTCTACACATACATGCACACTCCTGCTTTTAATCTACTTTAGCTGAGAAATGCCAATGAATGAAAACATTTTGATTCCCCAGGATATTCCATGGGAAGTTTTGTACTGAAAAATTTAAGGCTGTGTGTGTAGAGTGAAATAAGCAGTGAGAGAGGAAAGGGGTTGTTACCTGTTTCTGTTTCTTCCTCCCTGCCTTTTTTCATTTGCAGATATCTTTAGGCACAAGTCAGTGAACAACTGTCCCTGTCCCCAAATGGCTTTTAAAATGGAAGGCTGCTGAAAGCATGGAGGCAAATGCAGGCACTGGTGAAAACCAATGCTTGAAAATTCAATAGACGCCATGTCACTTGGTTGGCAAGGGTTCTTCTCCTTTCTCCATGCAAGTTATTTATCTGTTCTTCATCACAGCAGTGCTTAGAACCCTCAACTGTGTTATAGGCTGGTGATTTAATCCAAGGGTATTCAAACTGCAAGTCAATACAACCCTCTGGGCACGTGAGCTACTCTAAAAGAATCTGTGAAAATGAAAGTCTATTGTCAGGAGACATAAGTTTTTGATACTGGGACCTGCACCTCTGTAACTGCTTGATTACCTCTATAGCAAGGTGTGATTTAACAGGGTCATCTGCACTAAAACTGGGGAGAGACCCTAGCATTGACATCCCCTTCCTTTACTACATTTGTGATCCTTGCAATTTATGACCTTCTCTAAGAAGGTCAGAAATTCCTGTCCTGAGGAATTTTACCCACCAGCCTAGTCAACCCAAGAACATCAAATGCAGAGTGGTTACTGGACGCATCTTCTCAATTCCCACTACAATGAGTTTATTGCTTATGACAGGAGAGTTAAAGCCAAACAAGCAGCCTGATTGATTTTTGCCCAAGAGAAGGCTGAGTTTCAAGAATGTGTTTTGCACAAAGGGCTGATTCTGATCCGCCATCAGGATAGTCTTCATTTGTATTGATATAAGACATCTCCAAATGAGGCCTTTGGCTTGGGGAGAAGCAGCTTTGTAAAAACAGAGATTGCAAAGAGAACTTTCACAGTTCTTGATGGGAATGAAAACCATGGGAGATGTGTCTTTCATGCTGATCTTCTGAAATGTCTAACACCGGACTTTCCCTGCCGACATTTCAGTACACCCTGACTAGACCAGAGCTATTGTCAGTCATGGGGCTCCCTGTAGGTTGGTGGAACTGCCCAGAATTTGAAACAACAGAGGTGCTGGTTCAGTCTTGGTTTTGCTGGTGTAATCTCAGTCCTTACCTTCCAGTTTAGTTTTGTCTGTGAATGCCTGAAGTTACTTATAGTTTCAATCCACTACCCACTGGACTCAAATATCTCTTCCTGATACACAGTTCTTTTTCAATATCGAGGTGCACATAGACTTGGATAAGATTTATAAAAACATTCAGGTAGGCTGAGTGCCTGCTTTCCTCTCTTTCTCCCTAAGACTCCAGGACCTGTAAATCCCTTTGCAATTAACACCATAAACGTTATGGTAGTCATTGTAGCCTGTGCACTCATTCTGGAGTGACTTTCTCTGGACTTGTTTTGGTTTTTAACTCATTGTTAACAAGATTTTAGTCCCTGTCCTGCCTGATAATCAACATAATGTGATGAAAGGCAAAAGAGGGCTTTGAATTTGCCTGTGGTTTTGTGGAAGGACTATGGGAGAAAACCTCTAGGAAAGTAATAGCAAAATTATCAAGATAATGAGTATGGGTTGAGGTCATATGATGCTCTTGGAAAAACCAGATTGAGATCTGCAAATTGAGCAGGACTTTAAGAGTGGCCAAAAATCCAAGAAGATTCATGATTTTTAAAGACATAATACCACCCCACTCCACTTCCACAAGGTAACTAGGCTTATTATAACTTATCTCAGCATTGTTGTGGAGTACACACCAACACAAGACTTTAAAAACTGATTAGATACTTATCTCAGCATTGTTGTGGAATACACAGCAACACAAGACTTTAAAAACTGATTAGATAAACAAACATTAGGCCTATTTTCCATAAGATTAATCCTTTCCTGGCAAGGGACTATACAAGCTCATGAATTCCCTTACAAACACAACTGCAGCAGTCCTATAATATACAAAGTGCTAAAGTCTACATAAAATGTGTATTTTTTAAAGGGAGAAGAGAGAATCAAGAAACTGCTGAAGTCAATAGATAGATAGGTCCTCCTGATTCCTCTCTGTGGGCAGTATTTCAGTTGTCACTGGGGCCTGATGCCATCAGGACAGCCTGCAGTACCAAGGGATCTTCAAGTGAAAATAAAACTGTCAGGCTCATCTGGTCTTCTCTAATGGATATAAATGAATCCAGCAATGCATGCCAAACTTTTCATGAACTGTATGGTGTTATAAAAAACATGCTGCCAATGAGGTTAGAAACCCAATCCTTTATGCCTTGTGGTTTAGGATATGTATGCTGTACTGGAATGCTAGAAATAGCAAAATGTGTTAGTTTAGGCACTTTTATAAGAATGTCTAGGTTTATGAATTGGCTTAATTGAAGTTCTTCACAAGCAGTATTAGTTCTCCCTGTCTTGAATTATTCTTTTTTTTTTTTTGGTGGTTTAGATACTGCTACTATTACTGGCTCCTGTCTGACTGCATACTTGACAAAGTTTGTCATGAGGTCACAATTTTCTGGCATCTTGAAAGGGGTGATTATGGAGTGACTGCACAGAGAGCTTGCTGCCATCTCAGAACATGACATGTTTTCTAGCTTTCCTGTATGTTTTTCCAAATAAATGCAATGTGAAATCACCTGATAAAAACACCTAAGTGAAACGGTGAAGAACCCAAAATGCAGAATCATTCCACACTGAAAATTAGCTTTTTCATTATGTGAATCTCACAAATCCAGAGCTGAATAGAGTTCCCACTACTCTGAAGAGGTAGCAGATAGACTGAGAGATGGAAAGGCCAGAAAAGCTGCTCAGGCTTGTGCAGTTTCAGAGAGCACATGAGTGCAGAGGGGAGCAGGCTCTTGTATGCCCAGTCAGAGATTCTCCGCCACAGACCTTCTAGTCACTCTGGTTGCCTTCATGCCATCAATGTGGTTGTATTTCCTTGTCCCCTCCATCTCCCAGACTTTGCACAGTGCTTGTCTTGGGTTTTAGGACTGGTGCAGTGTTTTTATGCTGGTTTGTGAAGTGCTGAGAACTGTGAATCAGATTGGATCTCTAGGATTCTCCAAACTTATACAAAAAAATCAAGTCTTTGGTAACATCACTGTGGTCTGACATTAAAAATCAACCCACCAACCAAAACCAAATCAAATCCCAAAATCCACCCTATTTTTTTTTCTGTAGATAAAAATCATCAGACATGAAACTTCCAAATTTGAGAAGTTTATGTTTTGTCTTCAAATTTCAAAGCAGATCTATTCTTGCTAGAACTTTGGGTCTTTGTAATAAGTTAGTTACAGACCTACATTTTAATTTTTGCTTCATGTCTGTACTGAATGACATGGAATTACATATTTTCTACTGGTTTAGTTCAGAAAGCTCTGGGGAGGTGGAAATGAGCAGTGCCAAAACATTTGAATTTGCTAATACCTTTCAACTCTTTGTCACAGCTTGTTTCTATGCCTACATGTGTTTAAGCTGTACTGATGACATATATGTATATCTATACATCCTGTATCACTTGCTTGTGCAATGAAAGAGGTGAGTGCAGCGACAAAGGCTTGTCCTGCCTTGTGTGTGGGCCTTGGCTCTTGCCAGTCCTTCTCTGTGGTCAAGGGGATTACAAATCCAGAGGTTGGAAAGAGCTTTTGTCAAGAACAAAACTCCAATGCCTGGTTACTTAAGTGAGCCGAGGAGTTATACAGATGGATTAGTAATGTAGCAGTGATGGTCTCAATATACAAGAAAACCTTGGTTTATAGAAAGAGATAATATTTTTATTAGTCTAAATGGTGCATAGAAAAAAGCAGGCAAGCTTTCAAGCATGTGAGACCTGAAGAATAATGCCGAGACATAGACTATGAATGAATTTAAAGATTGAAGCTATTTAATTTGGACTCCTTCACAATTTCATAACATTGCTCTGACACTAATTGGAGTTTATAAATGAGGTGAAAGTTCTCCTTTTACTGTCCTCCCCCTGAATGGAGGGCATTTGTCTCTATGAGGAGGTTATTCATTTCTCCAGATTGTCCCTACAAAGTGTCCAGTTGTCTCCACTAAAACATTTTTGCACAGGCTGCTGTCTGTAACATACCAACACCATGGGAGAGGATCAAGGCTGCCATGGAACCCAGCCACAAACTGCTTTGTGACTCTGGACACACTCCAGGTTACCTCTTCCGGGAGATGTTCATGTTTCCTGCTTTCCTCTAAATTTGGGTGGCCAAGTAAATAGGCTGAGTTCCTTAGACTCTATCTACAGCCACCAGAGAGGGAAGGGTCTTTCAGAAAGTGTTTCAGAGCACCCAGTTCAGGCTAGACCCCTGAAAGAATTGCTGGAGGATCCAATTTCTTGCCACCTGCTTTGTGAAGTCTTAGGAAAAACAGCCCCAGCTGCACCCCACCTGTCTTAAGTCTCCTGTGTGAGGTACCTGTGACATCCTCTCCTCTAAACAGTGACACTTCTATGTGTCTATTAGCTAGAGAAGGTGACTATGCTGTCACCATGTGCACCTTGGTTCACATGTCTGAATTGAGTAGGGTCAAGTTCGAAGTTTAACAACTAAAGCACGAGTTGAATCCTCTCCTCTCTGTTTTAAGGGGACTACATGAACAGTTACATTGTGTATTGCACTCCTTAGGGCAAAGGAAGAGGCTGTGAGTGCACACTGGCATGTTAGTGTGCAGCGTGGACGTGTGGTTTGGGTGTCCCAGATAACATATTAGCTCCCTCAGCCCAGCTTGAGCTCATTTTGAAGTTATGACTGCTCAGCAAGTCACTATATTTTCTGGCTGCCCTTCACCTTATGCTGGAAAATGCTATTCCACCCTTTCAGCAAGTTTGATGAATGTTGTATTTAGTGACAAAATTTTAGTTTTCAGCTTCCACAGACTGGAACGGTGAAATGTTACCATAAAATAGAGGTTTTAGATAACTTGCTGAGAGGTTTGAATGCTGCATTTGTGCTAAAATAGGTAGATTATAACTTTGCTCAGCAAATGAGTTGTCTTGCAGCTTCCCGAGGACACGGAAATCTTATCTTTATCCGACCAAACGATGATAGTCACCATCATGGCAGCTCCTGTAAAACAGGCAACCGACAAAAAGTGACCAGCTGTATGGATAGCATACTTCACCATGCACCAACAACTGGAGATAAAGTTAGAGGTGCACCTTCCAGTAAGTTGTACTCCCTGTGAAGAAACAGGTCCATGCGCTCCATCAAGCAATATCTAAATTGTCAAATGCTAGTCTGGTTCCTAGAGCATCAAGTGGATTAAAAGCATTGCCTATGTTTGATGATGGTGTTGTAGTTCCTGTAATCTATTATGATTCATTCCTAATAGTGCTATTTATATCTCGACAAGATGTTTATATACATCATTGATTTCAGAATAAGGCCTGCTTCTACTTCTAGCAAGCATCTCAAATGTATTGAGTACAGCTTCAATTTAAATAATTAACAAGAATAATAGTAAAAAGTAACATACAACCAAATACATCTCAAAAGGTATGGACCTGATTCAATGAAGCAACAAAATATAACTTCTTTACTTTTTTTTAAAAAAATTAATCCTCATAATAAACCTATGCAGCTAAAATCTCTTGTCTACAAAACTCAGTCACCTGATTTCAGTTACCAACTGAGGAAGGTCCCTGGCAGTTGCTGGGGAAGAGTGCTTGAGCCCATGCTTTGTCATGCTTTTATTCAGTTTAAAGAGTGAATGGACAAGCCATGAGCACCATTGCAAATCCCACATCAAAACTCATTAAGAATTGTGTCCCTGAAGTTGAAGGGTCCCATAGGAGCCACCACATTCTGCTTCTTGCTGCTGCAGATGATCTTGCAATACACAGTAGGTCCATGAGGTCCAAATTAATATATAAAAAATAATGCTGGATCTTCAGCATTATTTTTTATAATCCTGTTGGGTTTGTTCAAGTCTCTGGAGCAATGACATACCACAGGGGAACAAGTGAGATGTGTTGAGCCCTGGCAATGTCAGGGAATTCCCTAAATAATAACTCACAGATGATGCTAGGAAGGGGACAATCCTCCAAAGGAAGGGAAGGAATTCCTCCCAGCCCCAGCACCTGGCAGTGAATTTAACCAGGTGCATATGATCCTCAGGCTTGGTTTGGTATAGCTGGTCTCTTTTATGCAATCTATGTGTCCCATCTCCAGCTGCAATCAAGCTCTTAATCTTCAGAGGAAGGTGAAAGAAAGACAGAAAGGCCAGCCTAAAAGCCAAGTAAGGTCTCAACAGGGGAACATTGACATCCTTCTTATTAAATGATTACATAGCTTTAATACATGAACTTTATTTGTAATATTTTGATTCATTTCCTGAGGAAATGAGTATTATGCAGCTGTGCTCTGTTTGTTTGTTTGTCTGTCAGGCTTATCCCTTGTTTAATAATTACTGAGACTGTTGACTAATTTCAATGCAGTTTGATGGAATATAAAAGGCATCACAGTATTAAATTTAAAAATATTTAGGAAAATTAGTAGTGGGGTACATGACAGAAACTAAGCTAGTGGGAAAGGTCACAATATGAGTTCAGCATGGTTATTTGACATGAGAGAATCCACATGGAAGGGAGCCACAGGAAGCCCAAGAAATATTCCCTAAGTCCCAATGCCTAAGGAACAACATGTTAATGCATTTTTTTCCTAACCTTACTAGAATTCTAATTAAACTGTCCCATTCCCCAGGATTCCTTTAAGCTCCCTATTTTATATTCCAATAACTCCACTTGTAGCTTACTGCATCCCTTGCCTGGTTCCATGACCTCTTCATCTACCTGTTACCCCAAACTTGTTTTGACCCTACAGGTCACCTGAAAGGACTGGCCTGGCTGCAGCAATGTTTGTCGTTTTTCTGAAGTTCAGTGAGCAAGAAGAAAAAGAAAGAAAAATCCTTTTATTGGTTTTTTTTGGAAATAATACTTTTTTTTTTCTTTTTCTCTCATACTAGAAAAACTGATTCTAGATGGTAATAAAAAACATGATCAAAATTTCCCACCTCGATCTGGGTAAAACAAGGCATTTGAGTCAGTGTAGTCAATCCAGAATGACTTTCCTCACACTCTTTTAGAGCTGTCCAGATTGTCCTTCTTATCTCCTAGCATCAAGGCAGTGACTCCCTGCTGTGAAATAACTGCCTTAACAAGGGCTTTCTAAGGCACTGAATCACCAAAACACAGTTTTTCCCTAGAGAAAATTTTCCATTGACTTCAAAAACAGGAGGGAAAGGTCTAACTGGGCAGACATTCATCAGCTTTTATTAGTGTAGAGAAATGAAGGCTGATAGATGTCCATAGAAATAAATCAGAATTTTCACAATGTGTGTGTACATACACACATGCCTACATATCCACTCACATGGACAAAATGTTTCAGGGAAACACCTGAAGGAAGAAGAGCAGTTTCAAACAACATTGACACAAGAAGAAAAGAATGTGAAATGGTTGTAAATAAGCTTGCCTCTGGAAATTGAAAGAAGTCTTCTCACCATCAGAACAGTGAGGTTTCTCAAAAGCATCCTAGTAGAAAGAACAGAGGGAAACTGCTTGTTACACTGTGGGGTTGTTAGGTGGGGTGGCAGTGAGACTGGGAGCTGTGCCTGCTCTGATGGTTAGAAGAAGCTGTAAGGCTGAGAAAAAACAATGCATTTGCCACTTGACCTAGAAAGTGTTAAGCCCTAATTGAGGCTCTTGAAAACTGAGCTTGTGTTTAATGTAAGTATATGGTTAATTCTGCTGACTTAATTTCTTACAAAGCTGAGAACACTCTGAAAGGCATGGCAGAGATGGGTCTGGGCTTTTTCTGGTAGAGTGGAGGACCCAGCCACCACTCCTAAGATCTCTTCCCTGATACATTGTGCTGACATTTGTGCAGAAGGAAGAATACCTTCCTCCACCAGGACATAAAACACTGTAGTGCACTTTCCTTTTTCTCCCACCTTGCTAACATCATGCAGACCCAGTAGAAAAAAAAGATTCATCTTATCTCCCTGGTAGAGCAGAACAACAGAGGATCCATATAATTGACTGAGCTGAGTGAATATCAAAACTCTGCCACAATGCAAACCATGCCTCTAGCAACCATCTCTCCCTCTGCCAACAGCAGGACCTGGATCAAATCTGCAGTACCATTATCCTGCGTTGGGCTGACTTGTGTCACCTATACCTGCTGGTTGTCCCACGGAGAAAGTCTTCTTTTTTTATGTTATTGTACCAAGACTGGGGAGAATGGGCAGGGGAAGAACCCGAAGTACAGCATAAACTTACAATTAAAAGCCTCCTCATCCTCTCTCAGCCAGGCAAGTGGGGCAGTAAAGCAGGACAGCTGTCTTTCAGTGCTTTCAAGATACATTTCAAGCTGTGCACAGCTGGAGCTATTCAGTAGCTCACGAAGGAACTCTGTACCCTTGCCAAAGCTCTGCAGCTGCCAAATCTTCTTTTATTAGCAGCAGCATTTCTTGTTCTCCATAGCTGAATACGGAACAAGTCTGACATTATTTTTCATTCAACCTTCCCAAGCATGCTAAGAAAATCACAATAATCACAATAATCACTTCGTGTGTGCATGCAAACACCCACACCCACACACTCATGCACATCGTCTGGGTGCAGAGACACACCAGAGTATTGAATATCCCTTTCCAATTCTGGTCAGTTATACATCTCAGCTACATTCAAACCTCTTGTTGCTCATTATCTGTGAGCTCTCCCATGAACAGGTCTTTGTCTGGGCCATACTGGTCTTTGTAGGTGGCATTCCCATCCACATAGATGGCTAGAACAGCCCTTAAGTTCCACTTAAGTCCTATTTTAAGGATCTAAGTAGTTCTCAAGTGCTCTCCATGCCTCTTCTGGAGTGAGGTGAACTTAAGCCTGTGCAAATACCTGCCCTGTAGAAGTGAGACAGGGTCGTTATGTCTAAGTAAACTCAGTCTTTCTTCACTCTCTTCTGCTTCTCATTTGGGATTTATTGGTGGTCACCTACCAATCTTCAGATTTTAAAGTGTCTCTTCAGTCAAGTCAAAATGAGTGTACTTAGAGGTCCATCATGTACTCCAAATAATGTGAACTCCCTTATTTGTCTAAGGACGTGTTTTGGCTTCATTTGGCACCTGAAAACTTTCAGACCAGGTTTCGAGCAGGCTTGATGTAATGGGGCATGTTAAAGCATGAAATTCAGCTCTTCTGGAGAATGCAAACTTCACAGACAAGTCACAGGGAATCTAGAGCTTGTCCCAGCTCTCTAGGCAATACTTACAAGGACATTTTCAGGAGATATAACCCAATCACCCAGAGACATGTATGATTTCTTGAAGTGAGTTTCAGTGTTGCTCTTACCCTTTAATGGCTATTCATAACATGTATGGTATCAGTCCTCTAAAGACCTGAAGCACTTGGCAGACAATGACGGTGTACACAACACAAATGCCACTGTGATTAGACAGATATTTTGCATTTTCATTTTGCAGGTAGAATAACTAAAGCAGAGAATTTCTGTGGCTTTCCCATCCCTGTTGTAGAAGTCTGTCTGAAAACTGGGAATACAAAGAAGTTATTTCACTCCTGTGAATCAAGTAAATCTTATCATAGAGTCATGTAAACAGAATAATGTGTGTTGGAAGAGATTTTGAAAATCACAGTCTGACCACTTGCTCAAAAAAGAGCTAGCTTAGACCAGGTTACTCAAGACTTACTCCAGCTGAATGTTGAATATCCCCAGGGACAGATATAACCTCATGGGGAATAATTGCTCAAATGTCTGACTACCTCATTGGGAATTTTTTTCCTAATGTCTACCTGAAAGTTCTACTCTTGTGAGTTGTCTCCATGGCCTCTTGCCCACTGTGTTCCTCTAGGAAGAGTCTGGATCCATCTTCACTATATTGTCTCATAAAAATGAATTATGACCACTTATTTCACCACCTCATAAGATTTTTTGCTTTATTGCTACATTTTTAATAGCTATGGTAAAGTCTTCATTTTGTTAAACATTACTTCTGATGACACAGCTAAGTATGTTCCAGATACTGTAGAAGAAATTGTGTGTAGTGTAGTCACTCACTTCACTCAGTGAAGTGGAAAATCAATGCAATATGTACATCATGTTAAGGTCTACACTTGCTTATGAAGGCTTTCCTGATAAACTCTGGCCATGCTAACACTTTACTCCAAAGGAAGTTTCTCCTGGGATGCATCCTTTACAGATGCAAACTGTCATCACCCTATTAAGTCAACAGGACCATGACGACTGCACTTGCAAGCTGTGTTGAATCAAGCTTGATCAAAAAAAAGGCATGAAACCGTATGAGAAAGAATATTATAAACACCAGGGAACCTGCACGGTGCATATAGCTTTCTTTTGGTACAATAAATGTACTCCTGCTAGCTGTGGTGGAGTCTAATATAATATTTCATACTAAACTTTTATAGCTGTCAAGTAAGCATACTAATGCTGGCATTAAAATCTACTCATTTTCTGTTTCCAATGCTAATTCAATAATAATTGGCAGTTATAATCAAACAGGTATATGCTTGCTGTAAGCATGTAGATGTGTATATCCATGAGGAATATCGTGTACATCTGTGAGGAATGTTTAGTTCACCTTTTGGGGATATAAAAATACCTGTTTGGGTAATGGGATAAATAGAAAATCATGAAGTGCTTTCCATTAGGTCATGATCATTCTCTTGTTAAAAAAAGGCAAAACCCAATACACACACTGTAGCCACAAAAGGCAATAGTGACACCACAAATCTGGAGGGAACCTAAAGGAATTAATTTATTTCCTACTTTATGCATCAAATTCAAATAGAAAAGGATGGCAAGGAGTGGCTAATTTGCAGTGTCATTTCTGGAAACAGCGTTTTTGTTGGGTTTGCTGGTGTACTAGGAGCAGGTGTATGACAGAAAGACCACATTCAAGCATCATAGGTGTTTTTCTGTAAGTCATGTGCTAACAGAGGCATTAATGCACGCCAAGTTTGGCCCCATGCCTTTTTACCTCATCCTCCTAATGCAGGGAATTATTCTGACGACAAGTATTTCTGTGCCTGTTGTGGTGGTGTCCCTCAACTGCCTTTATCCTGCTGTTCAAAATTATTTGCACAGAGAGAAAGAATTAACTGCAGCGAGCTGAACACATTATAAGACAAGTTCCTCTGAGCAAATGCTCTAGAGCTACGTTTAATGGTAGTTTCATTCCATCCATAAAATGCTGAGCAAGCTAGACCCCTTTCAGATGCTTGCAGCATAGTTGCCCTTTGCTATTAATTTTTGGAATAGCTTTAGTTTGGTCCAAGAAAGTCATTTATTGCAACAGACGTCCTCCGGAATAGGAATGAAATCCCATCAGACTTCAAATGAACTCTACTTACACTGCAAATAGGTGGCAGGAGTGTTCCCAAGTTTAGCACTATAGCTCTGCAACCAGCCAAAGAGTGAGATGGATTTAATTTTAGTCCATGTATGAATTGTTTGGAGTGCTTTTATTATTTTACTTTACAGCTAGTTCTAAAAAACATTTAAAAAAGGAGAAAAATTCATAACAGCAAACACATCTGTGCTACATATTTTCCCTGTGTGGCACTGCAACAGCTTCAGCCTACAAAAATTAATGGACTGTAACAATATGGTTGGAATTTAAATGCAGAGTTGGCTCCAGAATAAGGGAATAGACAACATTCCCTGATTGTAGAAATGTGCAGATCACCTTTTCTCACTATATAACACTAAAAGGAAGGATATCCCTATGGATGTCCAATTTATATTGTCAGCGTTCAATCCGTCCATATAGTGTCTTGTGCTGTTCTGCTGCCACCTCTGCAAAGATGCACCAAACTGACTTCCTCCAATGATAACATGATTTTTCCTCAATTACTAAATATAAAAATTTGACCAAGAGTATAGCTTTCAGAGAAGAGAGTTTGGCATAGAGAGAATTTCCACGGATTTTACTAATCCAGGTCATAAATTGTGTGTAACACTCCCAGCAGTTTCATGCATGAGATATCAATCTCCCAACCTGTAATCATGGATTCAGGTTCCACAAGGGTAAGACTTTTTTCTCCCATTAAATGAAAGCGAGAAAAAGCACTCCTTAGTGTACAAAGAAGCAGAAAGGTGTACATGAAATGAGTGTTGTGTAGAGACGTTTGCACATTTTTTGAGAACTTCAGTGATGACTATGACAAGCTGTGAATTTAAATTAGGTCAATAAAGGCTCAATACATTTCTTCAGGTTAAAATAGTCTTTCTAAGGAAAAGGACAGGGGTGCACTGGTCTGGGTTGTTTGAGCAGGCTCCACCTGTCACCTGTCACCAAAGAGGTTTAAGGACAGGACAGGCAAACCTGTGGGGAATTACCTGCTTTTAACAGATATTGGACAACTGGTCAAGTACTAGCAGACTTCTTGAGACCCTTCCCCACCCTATGGTTCTACAGCCAAGGACTCTCTAATCATTTTATTTTGAAAGTTGTATACATGCATTAAAGGATTAGTTTTTCATTGCTACACAAGCTTGGCACAAATGGAAAAAATTTAACAAGCATTTGGGTGCACAAACCAAACAAAAATGGGCAACACTGAATATCATACACCTTTTATGAAAAAAAAGGTTGCAGGCACCTGTAGAGAAAAGGTGTACAGGAAAGGAGCTTGAGGGACAGAAATTATAAGGTAGGTAACTCCTAGGAGCTAGGTGGAGAGCCCATGATTATTTGAGCTGTGAATTTTAGCTCCAGGTGTATCTTTGTCAGATATTTCTGTAGGTTGCCTTTGCAGCTCATGGAACTTTGAATGCTGAGCATGAAGTTCTCAAAACTGTGCTCACAGGGGGCTGGAAAGAGTTTCTCAGCTTTGGAATACTTCTTTCATATCCAGGAGAAGGTGTTTCTCCCTCAAGTCAAGATCCAGAGAATCTTGACTAAGATGCTGGTGAAACCCCCAATCAAGTAGTAATGTCCAATAGTAACAATCAGTGGAGCAGCTGCATCTCCCAAAGTGACAGCATGTCAGCTGAGGTACAGAGGACAGCCATGACTACACTGTTAACCTGCAGTGAAGGGGAAGTAAAACACATCAACTTAAGTCACAGCAAGAGCCCTAAACCACTGTATTTAAGCTGTCATCTGCAGGTGCCTTAGAAAACACACGTGACCCCTTATCATGGCTCAGTTGGTACTCAGTGACAGAATTGCGTATCTGAACCTTAAAAAGTGTTTCAAATCCACCATGTGCAGAAGACATTAATCTTTGAGATATTCAGCATCTCCTTTCCACAGGGAAGGAGTGAGTGCAAGGCACACCTCATCCCATAGAAAGGAGTGGGTATGACTTTGCACCCTCGCCTGTGTTAATAAAATTTCCCTTCTTTAGCTCTCAGAAAAAGGAAGAGCCTTGATGGTACCAGATTCTCACATCCCAAGGAACAAGCAAGGCTCTGCCCATGGAGATTATGAAGTAGCAGAAGCTAGAGATGTGAAGTGAAAGAAGTGAAGACTAGGAGCTCACAAGTAGCTTAGTCTTTTGAGGATTCTGCTCTTGGTCTAGGACACCCTCCATTATTTTTTCAAACTGAAATAGCAAAGATTTTGTGATGCACAATTTAATTCCTATCCATGTGAATAACCAATAGAAGTGGTCTAGATTTGAGGTCATTGTTCATTCTGCTTATGTCTTGACCTCAGTCACCTGTAGTTTCCCAATTTGGAGATTCCAGGAACAGGCACCCAAGAACTGAGATTTGACAGTTCTCCCATACAGATTTAATTCAGTGTATTTTATATAAATAAATGCTCCTGGTCTGCAGAACAGGACCCCTGTGGGCCACCAATAAATTGGCATTTGGCTTTGGAAAAGAAGCTCCAAAAAGTTTGTGGGTGGGTAAGAATCATATTTTTTAAAAAAAATTTGCTAAAGGCTACAAGATGCTGATTATTTTCATTTTTTTCCAATATAAATTGATTGATAACTTTCTCACATGCCATTTCACAACAACAGCTTACACTCAGGTGTGTGGGAGCCCTTGGCTGCTGGATTCTTTTGTTTGTGAGTATAGCTGATGTGAAATTATTGTTTCAGTGGGCAAGGCATCCTGCCAGCTCCTTCTGTGATGAACTGATTTTAACACTATAAGAATCTAATTTCTGCAGTGCGTTAGGTACTTTACTGCTGAAATATATTCAATGGCACTAATGATGGATTTACTGTTCCCCTGAGGTGTGCAGGTGGGAAAAAATAGCCAGGCCTTGCCTGGCTGAAAAATCCTAAGCATCTCCCCCATAGTTGGGTACGTGAGCATTTTGTCCTGGAATGGACCATTTCAGATTTGCCCCTTTGCATGCAAGAATGGGCCAAAACACCAATACAGGCAATGAAGAAAGGCAGGTAGCTCTGAAAATAAAGGCATAAGAAGGCAAGGTGTGTCAGCTTAGGATAATATGTATTTTGAACCATTTATCTTCTTCTGGACTTAAAAATTTTTAGCTCCTCAGTCAATTGAGGATGCACAGCAGCAGGTGGTCTGCACAATTCCTCAGGTTTCCTCTACTGTGCAATGTGCCATGTCAACTATTTGTCTCATTATAATGATAGAGCAGAGGTCCATGGCTATGGCAAACCCTAAGTGGGAGTGTGGTTGCTATCAGAAGCACCCCACATTTATGAGCATCACCAATGGCAGACAAGAAAACATCAGTTACCCATCCACTACTGCCTCCTTGATATTCAGTATCTCAAGGGGTTTTTTTTCTTTTTCTGATGGTAAGATGATATGTGGCTTTGGAGTAAATCCACAGTCCCCTGACATTCACAGAGTTTTAATTTTCAAAAACTAGATGCCCAGGCCCCCCTCTGAGCCCTCCACCATTGCTCAATTAACAACTTGGCATCTGCCATAGTGAAACTTGGTTCTACACAGCTGGGTGATGAAGACACCAATTATATGCAAGTAGGTGGTGGACCAAAGGGCACTTCTTACAGGGAAGAATTTTGGCATGTGCTTAATTCCCAGTGAAGTGGCGCTAAGCACATACTAAAAGGATTTCTGATTAAGGATGGATATAAGACTGTTCTTAAGAGATTTCCTGAATCTTTCCATAAGATGGCTTTTCACTGGGTTCAATAAGATTGGACTGGAAACCAGAAATCCTTTTCCTAAGATTTTGTGGGTTGTATATTTGTTCAGACTTTCCTAACGTAAAGGGGTGGAACAGCATTTAAACACAGAGAAAATGAATGAAACAAGATACCAATTGAAAACAGAGACTCCACAAATGGTCATTTAATTTTTCCTTCATATGTTGTTAAATTCAAGAAAGCAATAGAGTAATAAAACCACCCAATTTCATTAGGTGGTTGAAATAAGTGTATATCATAAATGGAGATATTAGGTTGCATGAGTGTCATCACCAAGCTCTTTTAATGGCCTCTTTTAAGGGTTTAGTGTTTTATTCCGGGTGCATAGCCCCAGCTCCGTTTAATTTCAGTGGACACATGCTCTCCATCTGTGTGTCTGGGATACTTCCTACCAATTGCTTCAAAAAGGAATATTTCCCACATGCATTCTTCTGAGCTGTCAGAAGCAGCCCTATAATTTATTGATCTGACCCGATCAAGTTAAATGGGTTCAGCTCCAACCAAAGAAGGTTTAATAAAAAATGGGTACAGTGCAAGAGAAAATGTGTGTGGAAGGCTCCTGAAATAAGGTGCTGAAGTGAAATATTTCTGGCAATGTGTTCACAGAGTTGCAAGCAAAGAGGACAGCACAGACCTATAAATTGTTGTTTGGGAGCTGAGTTGCAGCAAGTCATGATATGGACACATTTAGCCTGCTCCATCTAACAGACCACTTGTAAAAGACATAAAGGTTCAAGGGCATTGAGATTTGGCCCAGTGAGGGGTAACTGTGCTTTATGTGTGTATTTGTACCATTTAAAAGAGAACTAACTAATTTCTGCAGTAAAAAACACAGATGGCAGGAGATTAACCCTGATGAGGAAGTTTGCAGCAGGCTATAAGCACTCTGCATAGCTATCCTTTCTGCATGAAATCTTACTTTAAATTGTTTCTTACAGCATCTCCATGGGACAACATAGTGTCATGACAGATGACTAAATGTAGGGAGGATTTTCTAAAATCATAAGGATTTATTTTTGAATTGTATTTTCTGTTGTAGAGCTATGCAATACGACGTCTCTGTGGACATGTCATAGCAATATCCATGTCTAATTATCTAATATTTTTCTTGGAAGCATTATAACCAAAGCTTCCTTCCTGACAGATATGGGCATCTTGGGCAGCTGTCTGGGGCATCTGTCTGTTCATTTCGAGGTGCAGTTTCGGAATGGTGTTTTACTGCTTTTGCAATTCAGTTCAGGGTTGACCTGACACAATCTTTACCATGGTTTGGCTACTAAAAGGAAAGAAAAAAACCCAGAAAACTGGGGAAAGTAAGAAAGAATGAAATGTTATTTTTTATAAAAATAATTTTTTTGCTTCTGTCTTTCAAAGAGTCTGAAGACCTGGTCTGTACTTGGTGTCTTTGCTGACTTGAGTTTAGTGAAGTTACTCTGGGATGACATTAGAATCACTCAGCCTCAGCTAGGAAACTGATATTGTATGCACTCCATTAGCAGCAAAAAGCTTCAGTCCTAGGAAAGCGATAAAGAAGATACAATTATCTAGAAAATACAGGGAAACAACTGAGTTAATCAGTGTGAGAGTGAATGGTCTCAAGTTTTACAGGATGTATGTGAAAACCCAGCCCCATGCCTGGATGGCAAAGAGATATTGAGGCTGGCACCATCATGTGCCCTTGGATGAGGGGGATTATCAGAAAGGAGCATCCCCTGCCTGACTCACTTTGCTCTGCAGTGGCTTCCTGTTAAGTGCTGTTGACATGCCAAACAACATTCAAAAATGCTGCACTTGTGAAAATAAGTCCCTCATATTTTGCAGCATGTAGTGCAAAGACAATTGTGTAAAAGCTCTGAGCTCCCTCAGTGACACTGGAGCCCTGCTCTTGCATGCACTTAGGAGCACTGAGCACCCTTGAGTGTGACCGTGTGCTCTGGTTTGCCTTCTGCAAGTCAATCATTTTGTCTTGGCAGGAGCTGGGGCACTACATGCAGATAAATGAAGGAGTTTTGTTTGTTCTGGAATACAAACTTGATGACTTTATGAGGAATATCACAGACTGGTCTATATATCATACTGAAGGTAGAGAGATCAGGAGTTCAGTTGCCCCACATGGACCTTCTGTAATTAAAGGAGAGATAGAGAGAGGCATGTTCCAATAGCAGATCCCTCCTCTGCCCTCATCTGTCATTATCAACCACAGAAAAAGCCTGAGATAATGCCTATATTAGTGCAGACACCTTTACATGGATCAAAAACCAGTTTAACAATATGGAACAAGCCTTTGTCAACATCTGAGATATGCTGTTGAGACAGATTTGGCCCATTGAGGTCTATAGAATGCTCAGTCATGTGTAGCACAAAATGATGAGGTTGTTGAATTTAATAATTTACTGGGGGACATATTTAGGTTCTAAGGGTTAGATTTATTTTTATTTATTAGTTCTCCCTCCTGACCTGCAAGAGAAGATTATCTCTTTTATGGAGATGCCAGTAAAAAGTTCTGCACATAAATGGTCAACATGAGCAGAGTTAACAAGCAGTGGTTGGAAGGTGCAGTGCTATAATTATAACAGAAATTATCTGAGCCTGGATTATTGTTATTTTTGCTATGTGAATAGTCCATGAATATGATACTTATATTTACTTGGTGATCTCATGAAAGAATTATTGTTCCTTCATTCTGGCAGCATTGCCAGTGTACTCATTCTAGATAGATGAAACAACACACAGCTCTGGTTGGTCACCATGAATTTTGAACACAACCCACATATTAAACTTTCAAATTTGCTTTCACAAAATTACTGAACATTTGCTGTCGACAAACTTTCATGCTCACATAGTTTAGTGGATGAATATTCAGAGAAAGTGACTGTGGTCAAGTCCAGATTAATTCTTTAACATAAATGAACGTAAAAGACTGTTTTTCCACTCTCCCCTGCCCTGCATATTCATGTGCTGTGTGTTTAAGCAACACACTTCTTCATCCACCTAATTTCCACTGAGATTCAGGTATGTGCTCATGTTGAACAACTACTTACATATGTTTTTCTTGAATGAGGGATCAGATCCTTGGCCCCAGAGCTAGGGAGGGTGCAGTGTGGCTGGAATTTCCAAAGTTTTGCTGCCTACGAATTCAATGGCCAGTTGGGGCTGGGCTCCCTGTATTGCCAACAAAAAGAGATGAGCTCCCTAAAGACCTCAGGTGGCAGAGCACCTTTCACCTCTTGCTGTGCCTAGAAAGGGAGCTGATAAAACCAGATGGGAGTTGATACCTGATTTTAAAGTAAACTCAGGTTAGGGAAAGGACCCCTAAAATATGCTTGGCTTGCACTCAGACCAGAATAGACTGCAAGCAGTATTTCAACTCCAGCCTAGTTTGGGTTAAAACTTTATTTTTTTATGTACTTATCAAGTAAATATGAAATTTGTAATCCTTATGTCTTATACTATCTTTCCTGGAAGAGAACACTGATCTGCTACAACTTCCAGAAAGGGTTTATTTTAAAAAATCTTTGCTTATTCATGAAGCTTTTCATAGAAATGTACCATTTTATTTACCTGAGTTAAGTTCTGGATTCTGCCCAGGTTTTTCTCTTCCACTTTGCTAACAGTGGGTTTCTGTCTGATCCTACAATCCGTCTGTGTTCTGCTCCGAGAAATACTTTCACAGCGCAAGTCCTGTGTTTGTGGAAGATCTTGCCTCTGGAATAGGGGTCCACGATTTCTCACGGTCAGGTTCAGTGATTAAGATGGCATCTACCTCAAATCCACCTGTGGAAACAAACAACACTGCAGCTGTGGGTTTGCCATTGAAATGAAACACCACACTCTCCAAATATACAGGGGGGAGACTGGATAATCATGATAACACTTGGGAAAGGTAGTTTCTTCTGCACAGGGAGTTCAAAATGTTTTCTGAGTACTCATTTACTGAACAAATCCACAGAACATTCACATGAAGAAATATCATGAGCCTCCTGTTACACAGGTGGGGCACAGGAAAATCAGAGTTTTTAAGTTATTTAGATGCTTAAGCTAAGATCCCTCTCATCTAGCTGCAGAGGCCTAAAGTTAGATATCTGATTTTAATCTAATCTACCATATTTTACATCCCTTTATTAGGATTAAATGAATTACCATCTGAAACTACCACTGTCTCTCCAATTAAATACCATTTGATTGGGCTTAGGCCTTTATTTTTCACATGCCCTAAATGTTTTCTGATTGGGGATACAGTGTTTTATACTGCCTGCTACTTGTTACAGTCTGGGACCATTAGGTCAACCTCACACCATGTCCCAGAAATGAAGAGGCATGGCTGGCTTGCTTATTTCTGCAGCAGTGTCCATTTTACACTTGATTTTACTGTGATCATAGTGCTCACTGCGGTGCTGTTTGTGGCCTCAGCAGACCTCTACCCTCAAGACAGTGTAGGCTCTGAGAGATTTCAAGGTTCTTTTTTCCCCCTTTGTTTACAAAATAGGGAGAGAGAAGGCTGGGAACAATGTGTGGGATTCCAACATGGATTGTTACAGGAGTCCTTGTTTTCTGGTTTTCCCCTCAAACATTGCTCTGGCTGCCCATATCTGCTGTGCTCCTGTGATTTTCAGTCCCTGTGTGACACAGCATAGTAGTAAAGTTCAGATCATGATGTTTGTTATGAAAATCAATTTTGATTTTTTGCCATTTCATGTATCTAATATGTGGTATATGAAAGACCAGATGCACTACATGGAGAAGACCTACTCTCATCCAGCTGGACTTACAGAATGTTTTAATAATGTATTTTGCTTTTACCTCATTTGGCACCATAAGCACATTGAAATTACAAATAGAAGTCAACTTCTTCCATATGTCAAGGGCCTGATGGAATACTTAATCTGAGAAAAAGATTCTGTTTGGTGACAACCAGCTCTGGGCTAGCACACACCCACATTCGTGTTCCAATTATGCATCATGTGTCGTGTGGTGCATCTTCTAAGATGCAGGATGAAATCAGTGAATACATGCATTTTTATTCAGGTTAACTGAAAAAGTCCAAGACTTAATGGGAACCACAGCAGAAACTCAGAGCTGTCTTTTATTAACTGCTGTTAATAAATGTGGCTTTTCTACCCTGGTTTGATAGCAAGCAACGGAAGATCAGTCTAGCCTGGAAATGCTCTTCCTGTGTGGCAAACTTGAGAGCCAAGGAGCTAGAGGATGCCCTGTTTGGCAGAGAACAACTTTATTTTCTTTGGCTGTCATATACGAAAATATAAACCCAGTACTCCTTGGAGGAAGGGCAGAATGCAGGGCTGCAAGCAAGTGCCAGGATTAGCCCTGTTCAAAACTGGGGCCTTATGTGCAAACTGGTGGAAAGTAAATAACTCACTAGTTCATGTGTCTGAGGAAAATGATACAGGGCCAGAATTAATTAGTAAAAGGTACCGACTGTGGAAAATGGCTAAGTGTCAGACTGAACGCCTGAGTGTGAATACTTTGTTAGTCTTCTCTGAGGTGTCCTGCACTTCAGGGTCGAGCTGAAACACTGAAACCCAAAGATGTCCACAATGTTGGAACAGCTGCATCTTAACTCTTATTCTTAGGTTTACTTGAATAAATATCACCAGGGCTGAGACCTATCATAAAAGGCTTTAGAAAGCTGACAAAGTAACAAAGACGCCTCACAAAATAGGTCTCAGGCTGAATGTTGGGCTAATATTCTCTAATCCCAAAGGACTTTTCAAACAAACATATCCCCACAGAGGTCTATTTACTCAACAACTGGCATTTAAAATAGGTATATTACCAAGATCCAGGATTCTGTGCCTCTGTTTATATTCTGAAAATCAATATCACAAGAAGAGGAAAGGGTCTTTGCTGTTATTATGCCTGTGGCTTTACAATTCCTTCTCTCCCCATTCCCTCCTGAGATGTCTGTGAATAGCTAGGAACGAATAATGTCTTAATTGCCCATGAAAAGTATACTTAACTGCTAATATAAATATATACTCAGAACAAGGACTTCAGGCTACAGAATGTCTTATTATTTAGGAGCTGTAATTATTAACTAAGTGGGTAAATGAACTAAGATTTGCTTGGTTTCTCAAATTTAAGATTGTATCGGGTTGTTGATATTACTAAAACAAATTTTACTTTAGTTTTAGTTTATTTCTGTTTATCTCTTCCATCTGATTCTCAATGTGCTTGTTAAAGGGAAAAGAAAGATGATGAAAGGAAAATAAATATATTCTCTATTTCATTATATCAGCTGTATACTGCATCTTTGAAAGAAAAGCAGTAAGTTTATAGATAAGTGTTAGAAATAACTTAGTCACCAGGCTCTTCCAAACAGGTTTCATCTCACACAGTTTTACACATTTGAAACTTAAGGTTTCAATCTATGCTGGTCTACCTCTTTGTCCTTCAGCATGTCTCCTGGCAAGAAAGAACATCTCAGTGAGCAAGGGTCTACAGACAGGGAGACATCCCAGTGGTGTGCCCCAGGAGATGCTTCAGAGGACTTTGGCTCCTGCTGATTCCTAACATTCACTTTGCTTAGCTTCATGAAACATACTGTGGTCATGGGGAGCTGAACACAAATTTGAGTTAATTTTTGTGTCTGATGATGAGCACCAACAAGGTATTTTCATACATCTTCTGATCTTCTTAACACAGTCCTGTGGATATCAGTACTGCCCTGTCCATGATGCAACACCACAGATGCTGGTGCCCCTCCAACCCATAGGCTAGCAAGCACTTTCACCACTTCTTCCCAGCTGTCTCTCCCTTGGTGTGTAAGCAGGTTACAGCTGCTCATCAATCAGGTGGTCTGCTTGGGGTTGCCAGAACATTGCTGTTCTCAAATGTAAGAAATATATTTATAGGGGATTTGTTTCTTCTAATTTGTCTTACCCCATGGATGTGTTTGAGTAACAAAGTTCATTGTAATTGTGCTATTCACGCTATCTAGATCTTCTTGGCTGTAGAGTTCAAAGGTGCTCACTGAGCTGGAAACTATCACTACCCTTGGATTTGGGCATATGGAAACTGAAGTATGGAGATAATAGCAGTTAGTTAAACAAACACCATCCCCAGTGCTTCACCAGTTATCTTGTACAATCCTGCAGAAACCAATAGCAGTATAAAAGGAGAACTCTTTATAAAAGGCTACTGAAAAGTCCACACTGAAATTATATGAATGTATAATGCACAAAGTATGAATGACTCAGAGGAGTAATATTCCAACTAACAACCCCACAGAGCAGCAGTGCTCTTTTATGCTAGAGGAAGATCTGGTGTTTGTACATTTTCAGTCTTACCTAGGTTAAGGGCTAAATGAAAACAAGAGAACATTTTCAGTGTGTTGCAGTGATGTCAGAATGACTCTAGCAGTTTACATGGCCAAGTCCCTGTATATGTGACCTGAATGCATAAGAGGGGAAAGTGCCAGATATAACCAAGATAATTCATGTCTTGATGCATGAGCTGAAGGGGCAGACTGGCTAGTGGTTGAATTTAGAGTCAAAAGGCAGCATGGTGACAACTGGCTGCAATCAGTGAGCCTGAGAATCATAGAATCATCAAAGCTGGAAAAGACCCTTAACATCAAGTTTGACCATAACATAACACTGCCAGTACACCCACCGCTAAACCAGTTCACCACTTCAAGACTGATCTTGAGCATAAGGTAGAAAACACATGGTGAAGATCTGCAGACCAAGTCAGTAGCTTTTTACCTGTTGACACCCTTCTCCATGGATTATGATTCCTCACAAGACCACACTAATCAAGCTGTGTACATACTGACACCCTCATTACATGCAAAACTATGCTGTTCTGGGCTTTCACTCCCAGATGTGTGCAGGAGCAATGGGAGGTTAATATGATAAGCAGCCTAATGCAGGGAACTACCAGCCATATGAGTCATCTCTTCCTTCTCCAGGTGGATTCACGATTCCATGTAAATCAAGACCATGTACACACTTTCATATCTCCCCTTATAGTACTGAGTAGTCTGTGGCGGCAAGTATGGGGACTGAAAAAATTGCAAAAATATTGCCCCCTCATGTTGTTCCAAATGATATTCCAAAGATGATGTTCCAAAATCTCACAGGAGGGCAAGTTCTGTTGTGACTTGTGATTTTGAAGATTCTGCAGTGAGGTTTTGATCTCCACTATATGGATTAGAAAAGTTCCCTGTGAATAAATAGTTCTTTGAAGATAGCATCCTCTCAGATCAGTTTATACAGCCAACATCTACTGAAGGTGGGCCTGACTTCTCTGGCTGGACTAGACTTCCTCTCAAATTAAATGTTGATGGGATAATTTCTTGCAGATACAGATAGTCCAGTGCAAGCATTTAACAAGTAAAATAATGTAAAGGACCTGGCAGAAGTGCAGAAGAGACAAAACCCTGATTCAGATCACCCACTGTCACCTCTGCCCTGCCCATCTGCAGCAGCGGATACATTAATGCTCATAGTTTTTCTTAAATCTTCCTTTATCTTGGTAAAATTTACAAAAAAGGCAAAACAGCAAAGGAACATGTTGTCAATACTCAAAGCAGACTTTATGGGGCAGAAGTCACACACAGTTTTGTCCATAACTTTCCAAGGCTGGATGGAAAAGTCGTTGAAAGCAGGAGAAGGACTTGGGGGTGATGGTTGAGCCTACAGTGTACACTCACAGCCCAGAAAGCCAACCCAGTCCTGGGCTGCATCAAAAGGAGTGTGGCCAGCAGGTCAAAGGAAGTGATTCTGCCGCTCTAATCTCCTCTTGTGAGACCCCACCTGGAGTACTGAATACAGTTCTGGTATCCCCAGCATAAGAAGGACAAGGAACTGTTGGAGCAAGTCCAGAGGAGGCCACAAAGGTGATAAGAGGACTGGAGCATTTTCTCTATGAAGACAGGCTGAGAAAGTTGGGGCTGTTCAGTCTGAACAAAAGAAGATAGCATGGGACCTTATAGCAACCTTCCTTTATCTAAAGGGGGCCTACAAGGAAGCTGGAGAGCACTCTTTGTCAGGAGCTGTAGTGATAGGAAAAGGACTAATGAGTGTAACTTGAAAGAGGGGAAAATTAGATTAAGTATTGGGAAGAAGTTTTTTAATGTGAAGGTGGCAAGACACTGGAATAAGTCGCCCAGGGATGTTGTGGATACCCCTACCCTGGCAGTGTTCAAAGCCAGGATGGATAAAGCCTTGAGAAACCCGGTCTAGTAGGAGGTGTCCCTGCTCACAGTGGGGAAGGGGGAGAGGGAGTAGGGACCAAAGGATTTATAAGGGCCATCCAACCTCTGATGGAATCTCTATATGATCTCTATAACAGGCCTAACACACATCAGATTCAGAGAAGTGAAAACATTGTCATCTTTCCAATAATCCCTGAAATTTAGTGAGTTCCCAGAGGTATGGAGGCACAGACATCTCCCATGTTGCAGGAGCGGTGATGGATATGGAGATGGATGGCAGCAAGGGCAGGGGAGTAGAGAGAGGTCACATATTTTCTTAGACTTGCTTGTACAGGTAGAAAGAAACAGAAAATTCCCAATCTAAGTTTTGAAGTGAAATAAGGCCAGTACTGACAAGCCTCCTCTCACAGGTGGATAGTGCTTCAGCAAATGTGGGAAATACCTGAGTATTTACAAAGTGACTGGAAGACTGAGCTGGCCAAAGCCTGTAAAGGTGGTAGAGAAGTTTCTAGTAGGAGAGGGATGACTGGAAGAAAACTTCTCAGCCTTTGCTGAAGGAAAGGAAGGGGAGGTTTTCATGTTTTCAATCTGAGTCATGTACCCCAAAGGGACATTCCACATTTTGGAGGTATGTCCAGACTAGCAGGATTTAAGATTAGTCATTGTGAATTTACCTCTGAAGTGATTCATCTCAATCTATCACTGTATTTTCAACTTCATGAAAGGGGAATCATATCATGCTTTGGCTAACACTGAGGGAGAGACTGGACAATTTCTTGTTGCAGCTGTTATAGAGTTAGCATCAACAATGTCAGCATTATAGTTAAGGTCCAGATTCCTTAACTGGGCCTGGGCATCTTCCAGTTGCCATTTCTGTCATACCAGCATCCATACAGAGTTTACTACCAAGAAGAGTTTGTTATAGGCTTTAACTGCAGTCAGATGATCAGTAATTCTATTTGCCAGTGTGAGCAATCCAGACGATACAGCATGTGTTCTGTTGCAGCAGGTACTGGAAAATTCACATGGGGCAACAAAAATCCTCAATCTTTGTGCTATTGTGCCCCACCAAGCTCCTGCCTTTGGTGCACACAACTACTCCCAAGTCTGCCCTAAGGCAGTAACTCATCTGTGTGGCAGCTTGCCAGCTACACCCTGGCAGGTTATGCCAGCCTCTCAGGACCTCTGTCCAAGGGCAATGCAGATATACCCAAAGATACTAGTACTGATACACTGGCAAGCAGCTGAAGGAAAGCTACAAAGCCCGTTTCATCCATCAGGGGTTGTGCCAGCAGCTCCTGGTGTGCAGTGCTCCTTCTCCTATCACTGTGAGCAGGGAGCGATACCCCCCTGCCGCGCTTCATCCTGCTTTTTCAGGCAGAGCTGAACAGCGTCAGCAATGTGACATGTCCAAGGCCACCCAGAATGAGCACAGGGCTTGGAATAGGATCCATGTCTCCTCACTCCCAAGCTCGGGGGGGGTGGTTTTGCCTTTTTTTTTTTCATTTTAAAAAGAAGGCCTTCCTTCCTGTAGGTTGCCGAGTGCCCTGGCATCAGCCATTGCAAACAGTCCCAGCTTCAGCTCTATACAAGAATGAACTGGGCACAATTTCCAAGCGATCCAAGGGCTGTCTGCTGCAACACAGGGAGAGAGGCTTCCAATCCAAACAATGCAGGGAAAGCGTTATGCAAAATCACTTCTCCATCCCCTTCCTTCCCACTCTTTCTCTTTGCATCGTGTGGACAGAGGATGTTTCTCCCGGCTGTGACCTGGCTGCTGCTACACTCCCCATGTAGGCTTCGGCAGCCCTCCGGGGGAGAAGTGCCGTTTCATAGACAAGCTCAGCATTTCATAAACTGGCTTCATTTCCCATGGGTGTGAAATCCAGGCTTCTCTTAAATATTCCATAAAGGAAACTCCCCTCAATCCATTAAAATAAACAGAGGAACAGAGAATTAATTAATTTCTTTATTTTTGGCAATTCCAAATAGTGTGTTTCAAGGAAATTGATTTTTTTTTCCTTTTAGACACTGAGTGTTTCTGTAGGGTCTGGCTGTGGGTGAAGGGGTTTGAGGGCCCTGTGCTACACCCACCTGCCCCAGCACTTCTCCACCAGCCATGTGGCAGGGATGCCACAGTCAGCTTCGTAACAAAGCATGTGGCACAGAAAGAGAGAATTTAAATCCAAAGTGTCATCCAAAAGAAAAGCCAAGGCAAATCTAATTTCAATATGTCAAAATAGCACATTCTAACACTGTCAGAACTTTTATTCTCTTTTCAATGTGTTTGTGGAAAAGTTTTCAGTTGAGGTGACACTTCAGTCTCTAAGAGGAAAGACCTCAATTGAAGTTTTTCCAGTAAGTCCAAGAGGAGATGCTTCATTTCCTAATGAATCCATTTTCTAGTGGATTAAATATTATTCTTTTGGTTTTTAGAATACAGTTCTGTGGAAGAGGACTGGGGAAAAGGAATGACTCCAGGTGCACACAGCCCTGAATCCTGGTCACAGCTTTGCCACTTGCTCTGTTGTATCTAAGGATGTCCCTTGGCACAGCCATTTTTTCCTGTGGAAAACAAGAGAAACACCTTTTACAAAAGCCTGTTAATGGTGCTGACAGGAAGCATCAAGTTAACCAGAACTACATGTGTGCTGTATGGGAGCAGCACATCTCACCCCTTCACTGTGTCTGCAGTTGTGCTTGGCAGAGCATGGCCAGAGGTTCTGCTCTGCTTTCCTACCACCTTTTTTTTTTTTCCTAAATCAGAAAGCATGAATGACTGGAAATACCAGGGACCTGAGATGCATAAAAGATATTTGACTTCTTCTAAGAGCAGTGCAACTGGTCTCAAAAATCAGGCCTTCCTCCAGAGTTTGAAATTTGGCATTGAAAGAGCAGACCACTGTGAATCATTAGCCACTTCTGGAAATCACAGCCAATTCTGCATAAAATGAGAAAAACCTTCCGCTGGAAGTTAAAAGAACAATCCATAAGTGGTTTTAGCAGCTACTGTGCGTCCCTCCTGCACTAAGTTATTTAACCTGAGACTAAGTTTCTTCCCAGGCTCCTAGCCCAACATGGCATGTTTTCTCTGCTGGAGATTCAGTTCTTGTACATCATGTAGTAAATATAAAAAAGGGGGTTTACAGCCCAGTGAATAGAGAAATCACTTTCCAGGTCAATGCAAGAAATTATATAGCATTGGAAAACCCTAGTTTAATCTCCTGCCAAAGGAGGGATTAAGCTACAATGATTCCCAGGCCCAGGGTATTTTTTTTCCTTTGCCTCTGCCTTCTTTGAGTGCAAATTGACAGAGACGAGTTTTCACTCCAAACAGCTGTCTGTTATTTGAATGGAGTCAGTTCCTAATCCCACACATGACTGCCATCAGAGGCTGCTGTAGTGGAAATGTTTCTAGTATCAAAACAAAGCCTCTGGCACAAAGATCTGTTTTAGAGGACTCTGTGTGTAACCTCTGCTTTCAAATACTATCTTTTCTCTGAAGGCACTGCTCTGCTGGCTACCAGACTAGTCATTACCCATTTAATGGGTAGACTGTGTGGTAGTTCACGCAAAAGGGTGTGCGCGAAAGATGCTGAAGCCCTGCCAGCTCCACCAGGGAGCAATGGGACATGGCAAAAAGCAGGGGCCTCTCTGAGCTCTGCACCCACCACAACTGAGGCAGCTGACCAGGCAGAGCTCCAGTGGGAATACACTGTCACTAGTGCTGGGCTGCAGGGAGTACCAGTACCATCCAGCAGCAGTTAGCACACCTGTGGGAAGTGTGCCTAGGTGGAAGAACTCCTCTGCTTAGCAATAGAGCTCTGGGAGGGTGTGAGTTCATTGAGGAGTATCAGGGAAATTGAGAGAGAAAGACAACTGGAAATACACACTGGCCTCCTCTGGGACAGGCACAACAGGCAGACAGGATGCATGATCTGGAGCATTCCTTAACCCTCTCTCTGCCTAGCTGAACATGGTGACCTAAGGGATACAGGACAATGGCAGATCCTGTTTGACTAACCTGATCTCATTCTATGATAAGGTGACTCACTTAGTGGACTCAAGAAACTCATGAACAGACGTTCATGCTGTCTATGTAGACTTTAGGAAAGCCTTTGGCATCATTTCGCACAGCATTCTCCTGTAGAAACTGTTTGCTCATGGCTTGGATAGGTGTACCGCTCAGTGGGCAAAAAGCTGGCTGGCTGGGTGAGCTCAGACAGTGATGATGAATGGAGTTACATCTAGCTGTTGTCCAGTCATCAGTGGTATCCCCCAGGGCACAGTGTTGGGACTGGTTCTGTTTGATATCATTGTCAACAACCTGGGCAAGGGGATTTAGGGGCACCCTCAGTCAGTTTGCAGATGACACTGAGTAAGATGGAACCATTGATCTCCTGGAGGGCAGGAAGGCTCTGCAGAGGTATCTGGACAAGCTGGACTGATGGACTAAAGCAGTAGTATGAGATTCAACTGCAAAATTCTGGGTCCTCCACTTAGGTCACAACCACCCCCTGCAGCACTCCAGGCTGGGGGCAGTGGCTGGAAAGATGCCCAGCAAAAAAAGGTCCTGTGGGTGCTGGTCAACAGTGAGTGAAAATCAGCCAGCAGTGTGCCCAGGTGGACAAGAAGGCCATTGGCATCCTGGCTGGTATCAGAGCGTATGTGGTCAACAGGATCAGGGCAACAATTATCACCCTATACTCAGCAATGGTGAGGCCACACTTTGAATCCTATGTTCAGGTTTGGGCCCCTCATGACAGAGTGCTGGAGCATGTCCAGAGTAGGGCAACAGAGCTGAGGAAGGGTCTGGAGCACAAGTCCTATGAGGAATGTCTGAGGGAGCTGGGGGTGATTAGCCTGGAGCAAAGGAGGCTTAGGCATAACCTTATTGCTCTCTACAACCACCTGACAGGAGGTTGTAGTGAGGTGGGGGTCAGTCTCTCCTCCCAAATAACAAGTGACAGGACAAGAGGAAATGGCCTCAAGCTGTGCAGGGGGAGGTTTAGATTTGATACTAGGAAAAATTTCTTCATGGAAATGGTTGTTGAATATTGGAACAGGCTGCCTCGTGCAGTGGTGGAGTCACCATCCCTGGAGGTATTTAAAAGACATGTAGATGTGACTCTTGGGGACAAGGTTTAGTGGTGAACTTGGCAGCATTAGGTTAACTATTGAAGTCAATGATCTGAAAGTCCTTTTCCAAATGAAATTATTCTATGATTCTATGAATTAAGAAAAGATGCACTCTATTTTTCATCATTATAAAGGAGGAAAATCCATATAAGATGCTCAAATGAAAATCAGTTGTTGGAATCCTTCTATTTATTTTTCCTTTTAATGTGTATTTTCCCTCCTACAATTTTCATTTGGAAATTGGAGCTTCAAGTGAAGTGGGCTGAAATAATGAATGGGATTGTTCTGAGAATTGTAATTCCCAAAGATCAGATGCTGGAAATGCTCATACCAACCATTAATACTGAAATGTCTAGGAGTTTAGGTAAAATAAACACTCTAAGTATTTCTCTTGTTACTTGCCAATCCACACTTGTTTTTCAAAAACACAAAAGATCATGTATTGCTGATCTACATAGCATTAAATTCCAAATATTGTCACCCTTGCTTGTCTAAAATTAGGGAGCAATATCACAGACAGTGCAATAATGCCACTCAGTTTGGGATGCCATGGAAAAGTTAAATTCTCTTACTGCTTGCATTGACAGTTTCCTTCCTGAATTTTGGCAAAGGCACTGTTGACAGCAGGATGCTGAGCTCTGGGATTGCCATGATTCTCATGGACTAAGAAAAGTGGGTGGTGGGATTCTCAGGACATCTCACATAACTGGGTATCATCTCTACATCTTCAGAGGCTGAGGGAAGCACGAGAAAAAACAAACTTCATCTACTAGGCAAGTGCTGTACTGAGGTAGTGCAAGGGCAGAAGGGTATGTGGTTAGTATCACCTTCGTGCATAGGTGAGTTTTGAGTAGGAGTGATATCACTGCAAAGTAAGCAACCACCCATGCTGAAGACAGGCACTGCAGGGAAAAGAGACCAGTGAGGGGAAAATGGTACATGAATTGGCAAAACACACGCAGTGGGAAGGGCTGGAGCTTGATGGGCCTTGACAGTGCTAGCACAGCCCTTACAAAGGCACATCAAGCGCTTTAGATAATGAAAAGCTCAGTGCTGAAGCATGTCTCTCTAATTAATTACTGCATTTGGCACAGTAATCCCTCTCAAACTGACTTACTGCTCAGTTCAAGAAGCTTTGGAAACTCTGGCAGGGTTGGCTTCCCCTGCCAGTGACTGCTATTGGGACTTTCCGAGGTGCCCGGCTGGCTCTCTGCCTGCTGGGGGCAGACAGTGGCTGGTGCCAGTCATACTTCCGTGGAGAAGGTATGGTCTGTCAAAGCAGAAAGCATGAAGAGGCAGCTCTGTTACATTGGTCAGCAGGCACTGACTTGTTATTGCAGAGTCCCCTCACTTTAAAAGTGATATTCTCTCCCTTCATCTGCAGCTCATGAAGACACTGTCCTCCTGTTTGCAATAACATGTCCCTTATGGGGAAACACCAACAACTAGAAAGTTTTCAATCCAAACTGTAAGGTGTTATCAGGAGCCCAACAACCAATGAGGATCAATATGAATCAGCCCCTTGAGAGGCTCCTGCAGAAGGTGGCAGCTGGATCAGAACCACAGATATCTCCTGTGAGCTGCTGTGGAGATGGAAGGGCAGCAGTGTGAGGAAATATCCGGATGATGGGCTCCAGAGTCTGTCCTTGGGCCAAGCCATCAATTGCACCAACCCAATGGCTATGGTGCAAAGCCAAAGAGAAAAACATCTTGGGGTGGTGGGATGCAAAAGGCACAGAAGTGGGTATGGGAAGGGATGTCTTTTGCACAGTCTATGCTGTGGCTTTGTGCAAAGTCAGAGAGGCAATACAACTAGAAATGTTTTTTTGCTTGTTTGTTCTTTTAGGTAAATAGAAATGTCCCTTTTCATAGCTGAAATAACTGACCATCTTGGAGATGTGATCCATCCTGCTGTCAAAACCATCAAGGTGAGTTCAGTCTGAAGCATCTGTCCTGACACACCATCAGCGATGCCTAATGGTAGCACATGGCCAGGAACAAGTGGGATTTCTGGGAAACAGAGACATCTCAGGCCAATGTCTCCATCCAACCTAGAACATTTTAAAACTGTCCTATAGTTGTTGTTTAGCTCAGGGATTCTCCATCTTCCTGTGTAAAGTGCAAATAAAACCCTTCTGCATTTGACAGACTTTGTCTGAAGGGAAGTATTGATGTTTATTGATGGAGGTTGTTCAATTGCCTTGGCAGGTGACACCATCTGGAAAAGGTTATTTACATCTGCATTTTTTAATGGGAGAGTGTCCTTGGATGTCAATGGAAAATTCAGACTTTACTCACTATCACAGCTGTAGAAGAGGGCATTATCTCTAACAAATGCTTTTTTAACTGACAGGTAGTTTTTCTTTCTGAGTAAGTATAAATATTCACTATAACAGCTTATTTGGGGGATACTTTTGGGGTGCTTTTAGTTTCTAATATTTTTCAGAATTTTGTGGAGATGTTTTTTTCTAAAAGAGAAAAAAAGTTTGAAGAAAGAGAATTTAAATGAAAAATCATTTTTGGACTATTCTCCAGCTCCTCTTGCAGAGAAGACCTACCTTAATCCGCAGTTTTTCCAGGTCAGAAACTGATTGGGTTTTTTTATCACTTCAAAGAACAGAAGACAGCTGAAGTCTCTTTTTACAGAGTGGGTAGGCAGAGAAAAAAACGGTCTATAGTGTTTGAAATCTAAATTTTCCCGTCATAAGACATTGAAGAAGCTTGCACTCTTCATCCTAATAGTAGACTGAAAGATTGGCTTATATTTTTGTTTCCTTCCCTAGCATCTTTGCTGATCTCTTAACCTCTACAGATAATGTTCAAAATTGCTGTAACTGATACCCGGGTCAGTGTGTAAGGCATTCTCCAGACACAATCTCAGTGCAATTATTTTGGGGATTTTTGCCTTTCCTGGACCCTTCCAGGAACAGATATGTGGAGATGGACGGGATAACATGAAATGCTTTAAACAAATAGTTTTGTTAAGGCACATCCCACAAGCCACAAATGCTCCAGGATACCTTTGCCAAGGGCTGCTTTAATATATTTTTCGGAGAAATAATCCCTCTTTGTCATCATCCTGGCCTCTCACAGCCCAGCAGAGGGTTAGGGTGATCTGGGAGACACCATGTTCCTGAGGGCATGGGGTGAGAGGAAGAAGGACTGGAGATTGCAGCTGCGTCCTCAGGTGCTTGTGCATGACCATGGAAGGGTGGGAGAACCTCTCTCCTCCCTGGGCATGCAATGTATGTTCACATGCAGGGGCACATGCATGGGTCTCCCAGAAGGGATATGTGGGAAAGCAGGTTGCTGCAAGCAGAAACCCTCAGATAAGGATGCTCTGGCTCTGTTTTCCTCCATGACCATCAATCCACTTCTCATCCATGAACCTCTCCCTTGCTTCCCCTGCTTCAAAACAAAAGGTCCGTTCAGGGAATGCCAAAGTGCAACTGGATAAAACTGAAAAAAAAAAGCTGTCATCTTTCCCTCTGCTCCTCGTAGGGTGTCTGAAAGGGCATGCTCAGCATGCAAAAAAAACCTGCTGACTTCACACTCTGCTGGAGAGGGCGATTTGAAACCAACAAAAATAATTGTCACTGTGTTTAGCCAGAGTCAATAAAAGCACTAAGGGCCTGGCAGCGTCAAACCCAGGAGAAAATAAATTGCCAGTTCATGAGCACTCCCTACAATGTATCCTGTAAAGAAGTTTTCTTTCCTTTCTCCTCAGAAAAAAAATAATGGGGAGGGAGAGGGAGAGAGCTGAGACGGGGGAGAGCCTGGCAACATATATTTCATGTCTAATGATATTGTTTTAGTGGTGAGCAATAAACTGTGGTGTCTTGAATGATGGCATAGGAAAGAATAAATAAAAGCCCTGCTTACACTGATTGCCTGTTGGATCACATAGTAAATTTGAGGCAAAGCATGTTATTCGTAGGGGCAGGCAAAAAAGTTGCAAAAGCAATGAAGTGACATGATATATCTTTTCCAAAATGCCTATTATTTTGGATGCCCAGCCTGAGACACAGACAAGTCCAACTTCAGAAGGGGGAAGAACTCGGCACAGTCTCCAAATTGTAGCATGTTTTGGTCCTGAAAAAATTCAGGTTCCTAGTACTACACCTACAGGGGATCAAACCTGTGGGGATAAGACTCTTTATAATCAAGCCTGATTTTACTCCCTAGCTCTGCCAATCTCACTAATAGCATTGCCCCCCTTCCCCTCCCTTATAAATCTTGCCTCATCTAAAGCCACCAGCCACTTTCAAAAACCCAAGCCAAAACCTGAGTTCTAATAGTTTCCAGTGATCATGAGAGCATGAGGGCAAGCCATGTTCAAGCGAATGTTTTGAAAAAATTAAACAGAATATTGTAGAATATAGAGATTAAAAAGTCAGACAGAAAATACAGTGCTATTTGTGTTTCCTTTTCCATGTTGTTTACCTTTACACTTGTAACCTCCTAATTTAACTTTGTTTGTCTTAGCAATGTTAGGTGCACAGCCTGAGGGACTTCATTTGCAACCCAAAGCTATGTCCTGGGTGTTGTTAGACATCCATGCAGACCTTAAACACCTATGGTATCTATGGGCCCATCTCTGAATGTCCTGCTCAGTGTATAAAAACATCTTGTTGAAATGAGTGAGCCATTGATCACTTTTTCTTTGGAAACATCCAAATGCATGGAAAGTGTTGACTAGCAAGCAAAGAGGGGAGTTGCGTTTATGTGCCTCTGTGGCCCAACTACCACAGAGACCTTGATACCCCCAAGAAGGGAGGAATGTCCCCACCAAGCAAATACAAGTAGAAATGCCAACTTCTCTCTCCCAGCTCAAGAGGTCTGGTTTGCTTGAACAAGGTGACCACTGTTTACACCCTTGAGGCTGAATGCATCCTGAAGAAGATTGAACCACAGAGGAGGTTGTTTTTCTCTTGTTCACATCTTCCATCCCTGGGCTACAAACCCAGTTGGATTTCACAAAGGCAAAATGAGTTTTCATGCAGAAAGGCAGCAAGTTGAACACACAGCTGCACAGCACTGGAAAATACTCGCTGCTGCATGCAAAACCTTGTATGTGTTTTTAATTAGATGTGACAGCTCATGGTTCAAGCATGTGAGGAATTTCAGGCTGGATGAAAAGGGACTGGGCAGAGATCAATAGGGATAAAGAGGCAGTGATAAGGAGAAGGACCTGCTTAATCTTGTTTTTATCTCTGTTTATTTATCCTCTGTCAGTGGTGCTCTCCTGATCAAACACACAGGCATGTAGAATCCAGTGCACTTACTCTTTACGACATGACAATAACAACAGAGCTGGTGCTCACATCCCCGTCCACCCCATCCCTTGGCAAACAGGGATCTGCTGGCTGACATGCAGCCATCTCTGCCAGTGTTTTCTTTCCAGCACTTCTCAGCTCGTCGAGGTACTCAGCTCTGGTGTGCCTCCTTTCCCTGCCCTTATAGCTGATAGCGAGTGTCCCTCCTGTCCCACTCCTTCACACTTGACAACTTGTATAGTGGCTGGGCTGGAGATCAGCAAGGAGAGTCCAGGAGATGTCAGAGAGCAGAGGTGCTTGGCCCTCATCTCCTGCTGCCTTAATGAGTCCAGCTCTTCTCAAACTATTTTTACTCTGCAGCTCATTTAATTTTTTAAGGTGTAGAAATCACAGTTTTCATTGTTCTTAAGAAAAGGCTCTCTGCAGATGAGAGGCAAAGGGTCCAGGGATCCTGGTGGAGCTAAACAGGGGAGCACTGCATGCAAGTCAAGACAGGGCTGGGCACTCATTCATTAGACCTTGTCATCAGGGTTAAGTGGGGATTTAATCTCTGATTTACACTC
>NW_008669666.1:198423-216484 GCF_000695815.1 Acanthisitta chloris
CCAAAATATATTTCTCTGCTCTTGGGGTTTCACCAGCCTGTTTATACAAAGCATGGGCACTGGGCAGCCTCTTCAGTGGAGGGCCCTGCAGGAAAACGTGGCTGGGATTTTCATGAGATGTGGGGCCCAAAATTGCTGTCTGTACCAGTGCCTTTTTCACTGTCTGACTACACAAGCAAACCAAGCCCCAGGGCTGTTGCTTGATTTAGAGCAGCTGAGGGTAGAGCTGGATTTTTTTTGGAGAGCACATATGCTATGACTCCAGAGAAGAAATAAGTCTCTAAAGTACAGAATATATGGCAGCCCATACTTACCCATATATTCTCTGAGTTATTCCCAACCCTCCAGGTTTGTTGAATAAACCTAATTCATCCAATGCTATTTTAAATATCATTGCATTTATTTTCAGCCTGCCAAAATTGTAACATGCCTTGCATTCCATACAATGTTTTTTCTGTTGATTGCACAACGTAAAATATTTCCAGCATTGTCTCAATTCCCATCAATCCTTACCTGCAAATTAACAATTTCTGTAAGACACTAGAAAATATTAATCATCATATCCACTACCACATCATAGGCTTAACTTCCAGTCTAGATCAAAGTAGAGGGAAGAATTCAACAGCATACTTAAGCATTTGTATTGTCAGTGACATTACCAAAAGGTGAACACAGCACTTTAATACGACCAGATTAATTTTGTTCTAAACTTACATATTTCATTGAAATACCCAAGCTAAACTTACTCAGTTTAGGCTGTTGCTGTAGTCTGCAGAGGTTGCCCAGATTTAGCTGATCTGTCTTGCATCTTCTGGTGGTGCCTCATTCTTTCTGCTAAGGAGAAGACCTTGATTAATTGCGTTTCTTGATTAAATTTGCAACAGATTAATCAGGCCAAGGAATTTTTACAAATTACTTTTACTTTCCTTGGCATCTTTGAAATAAGCAAAGGCTTCACAGGTGTTCTATACCAAAAAAGAAATTCTTATAGCTCCCGTGTTCCCTGGGAACAGTGTGTCTTTGAGATGGGATAGCCAGGGTGTTGTTTATCTGTCCAAAATGAGTTAGAAAAATCTGTCAGGATCACTAGCCAACAAACAGCAGCATGTTTAGACAATGTAGAGCTCCTAAGGTTGCTTTCACAGACAAGGCTTGCAGCTGACACTAACTATAGTATTGTCATACTTGGGATTGCCCACTTGTCAGCGCTGAAAAGGATGCCCAGGACTTAGACACCTCTAGAAGGAGATTAAAGCTTCATTTTTTGGCATACCTTCGAAGACCATCCAAGCAATGAGAGGTAAATATCTCCAAATTTCCAATTGTTTTTCACCTACATGTTCAGCTTCCTGTCAATAAGCTTCAGAACTGGATGAAACTCTATGTGTCCCCTTGTAGTCCTTCCCTTACAGTTACCCTTGTCATGACCCATGCAGCTATCAGAGAGCTGTTGACCACTCTTTATCATATCAGTAATAGTTATCTTACTATCACCTTGTTCCTCTTTGTCTTATTAGCTACCTCCATCTCCTGCAGGTAGGCACAAGAAACTTAGATGATGCCCTGACACAGATAATAACTCTTTTAAGTCTGTTTGGGACTTGCAGGGGCTGCAGCAGTGAGTGGTGTGAAGACTGTCATCCCAACTTGATGACCTACATGGGATATTGATGCACCTGGGAGGAGCTGGGGCATTTAGACTTGTACTGTTCCTTACCAAGTTATCCTTCCTATCCTTCAAAAAATTAAATTTAAATCATCTTTAGTATTATTTAGCCCTGGTCAGAAAAGAAATACAAGAGCCAGCGCTAGCATTGAATCCTGGAACACACCATGAAATCTAGCCCACGTTCTCCCACAGTCTGAGCATATTCTCATTCAGAGTCCTCTGTTAGAAAAACAGAGGCAAGTTGCAAATTATGGATCTGAGTTCAGGTTCAGATCCAAAACTCTTGGCGCATTCAGATCCAAGAGATGCAGAAACTAGGATAAAAAAAAAGGGAAAAAATAGAAGAAAGAGACAAAATTAAGGAAATTAGAATGAAGAAGAAAAAAGTAGGGAAAAAATCTTTACGTCCTGAAGGACGTCTTATATCCTGAAGAAGGCAAGGCAAAGCATTTCATTAAATGTTAATGATACATTAATTTTTGGTTGAATGTTTCTTTTGGATTTCTCTTCTGATACTTTGTGTTACTCCTTTGTTCAATCTAGATGTTTCTCAATCGGCTAAAGAAATACAGCAGCTTCCCACTAGTCTTTAAGCGTAAGGTGCACCAAGTAGTGTCTGCCAACTGTTTTTGTTATACCCAGGCACTGCAGTCAAGGTTCCTGTCGGCATTTTCTCCTCTCAGGTCTTCATCCATGGCTGATACTTACAAATGTGCCAAGTGAGAGAAGCATGTACTTTTGTTTACCCACTTCTTGTCCCAGATGCTCTGTGGCCATTTCTATTTTTTGATCTGGCATCTTTTCTGATCCCTTGGCCAGTTTGGAACAGGTAACAGCTTTTCATTACAAGCAAGTGGTGGTACAACATGTTCAGCACAAACCAGGGCACAGAACAGGCTTGGGTGTACACGATCATCTCTCTTGTGGAACTGGAGCCAGACGGGGACTAAGAAGCTCTTTTAAGAAGTATGTTTGTATTACTGATGACCTTTCAGAAGAAATGCCTCTCCTGTCCCATTTCTTCAACCAAATTTGGCCTGCCATGCATTGCACAGGCTTGATGAGTGTGCAGCTTTGCACCCGGTGGTCAGAGGAGCCTGACAGTCCACAGTTGCATATGGTGTTTGGAGAACTAATTTTCTTCTTTTCCTGAGAGGTCATGCTCTTTCCACTGCTTGCCCATGTAAATGGAAGAAGGGATATTTTTACTTTTTTTAAAAAAAATACTGCTCTACTCACCTGATGCCCTCAATGAACTCAGAGTTTTATCAGCTATTTTTTGAAAATCAGCCCTACTGATCCCCTCATCAAGACTGAATTCACCTAAGCAAGCAATGTACCTCCAAGCACAGCTGCAACTTCCATACTGGAAAGGGACTGTCCATGTTCTCAGTTGTGTGGATGATCCAGAGGTGGCCTTATATGGGAAAGGTGAGGAGCTTGTGTGTAAACCTGGTGTTTTCATTTTGACACCCACCAGAAGAAGCATCTTAAAGCAAGTATAGTTATATTAATATGTTGAAGTTTCTCCCAGACAAAGCATATCAGAAAGCAAGAGCTTTCATTCCTAGTCTTATGGGTGCTCTGAAGATTGACCCAGTTGCAAAGCACCTAAAATTAAATTGGTTTGGGCTTTAGGTGACCTGGTTCTTCACTTGTCAGTGCCTTCCCACCATGTGCATTTAAGGACTGATCTCCCAAGACAGGTCCCCCCAAGTCCAGCTTCTAGACTTGCCAGTGTACTGTCTGGTGCTTCTTGGATGAGGATAGTGATCCTATGGCAGAAATCTTCCATGAGGAGAAGAAGTAATGTGATTTTTAGATATGGCATCCCTTAGGAAGTGTGGATCACCTGCTGTCATGTGGGCTTTTTTTCTAAGATGCTTCAGAGGTGTTCATGAACTGTAAATCAAGCCAAAGATGAGGAAGTATCTCATTAGGTGTAGGTATTTCTAATGCAGACATCTAATGGAAGGTGAGATTATTCTCATCTCCAGAGCCCATGACTGTTTGATTAAATACTTGATGATATTCAGATTTAAAATTCCGAAGGTAGGGATTGCAGATGTGTTCTGTATCTATTTAATATCACCTCCTGTCAGGGCTCAAATGTCTGTAGGAGGATACTAGACACAGATTGCACAGTACAAAGCATAAATCAAAATATTGTTCAGGCTGGTTCGTTTTATCTTTCTTTCTAAAAAAATGGCTTTATTTTGAGGTAGTTATATGATTGGCAAAATATTTTTAGCTTCTCTTATCCTGGCTCTGAAACTGAAGGCAGTATCTGGAAACACTGAAATTGAGGCGCCAGGCTACCCAGACCTGCAAATCGGGCATATAACTCTGGTAGAAGTGATACCCCAGTGAGCAGGACGATCTTGAGAAAGTGAAATGATGCAGTAGAGATAAGGAAGGATCTGCATATTATTCAATAAATCTCAAACTCCTGGTGATCCAGATGGTCCCTTTGCTCTTTTACTGATGTGTGATCATTAGCAGAGATGTGTAGTCCATCAGTAAATCAACTTAAATACTTTGTTATAATAGTCCTCATTACAGAACATTGATAGATTAACTGTGCTCCATTTCAGTTTATGAGCAAAGCTCTTTGCTCTCCCTGGCAGTGTGATTAATGTGAGGTTCACATACTTAACATTAGAGACCATATTTATGGCCTTAAAAACATCAAGGAAAAAAGCAAAATGTCTGCTGTGACAGCATATATAGTACAAGTGTCAAATCTTATCAAGGATACTCTCATCCATTATAGCTTCAAGAGGTGCTATCATTTACCAAGCTGACCCGGAAGACCTCAGAGCCTCATTGTAACATTCTTTGTATGGTAATCCAGTTAAGAGCAGAATGCAGCCTAAGTGAGATGTAGCTTAACACTTTCATATACTCCATGAAAACATTACTGGGAAAGAAATCATCAGCAAGCCAGTCAAAGTCATTCGTCTGCAAGGGGGAAGGATGGAGTCAGACAAGTAAAGTGATTTTCTCCCTCCCTTGTGTATAAACAAATTGTGAGTAGTGGTGTTGCTACCAATGTGGGTGGTGCAAATTTGAAGGTAAGGTTGAGGCATGGTCCAGGCCAAGCCACCAACTTTAGCAATGATTAGAGTTGTTTCAGTGATGTTATTCTTTAAACAAAGAGGTGGAAATTTAGAAAGGGCTTTCAAAAGAGTTATTATGTGTTTGCAATGTAGCTTGAAAGGTTCAGGGAGCACAATCCCTATTTATGCTGAACTAATTTCTCTATGGGTCTCAGAATCCAAAATCCTGAGTGAGAGAAATAGATTAAATATTCTCAAGTTTGTACATCCTGTTGCAAAGTCAAACTTCTCAGCAAATCCTGGATTGCTCTCCAGCTCCCACACATCAGGGACGTGCCTGAAATCTGCTGCATGATCTTCTTGAGGAGCTGCACTCTCAGTGGTTGCCATCACAACATGCTTCATAGATGAGCTCAGAGACAGCTTGACCAGGTTGATTTATTATTTGTCCTATAATAGGACAAGTGTTACTGAGTGACTAATACTGGCCTTATTCAAGACATCAGTTAAGTACTCAAAGGCACTTAAACATGCACATAATCACAGATACACCTCAGTATCACTGACTTCAAGGAAACACCAGCATGCAGTTGGAGTCAAGTACATGCTTAAGTAGTTTCATGAATCAGGGCCATTATTTGATTAAACTGCTTGAGGTATTTGGGGAAATGCTGATAGATTGTGAAAGTTTCATTGGCACAAGGTTGAGTGATTGTTTGTCCAGAAATGTGAAGGACTGTCATCCAGCCTTCTACCTTTGTCTGAACTGGTTCAAGAGACATGTCTCTGGTGCTGAAGGTGAGGAACTGCAAAGTGCTCCAGTGTGCCTTGGTTTCAGTGTACATTTCAGTGGGTTTAAGGCATGCGATGACACAGAGGTTCAGGAATTGTCATTTCTGGACATGTTTTGCCATGTCCAAACCCAAAGAAACTATGTGCAGGATCTCAATACAAATAGCAGATAGGACTTAATTTGGAAGGAAACCAAACTGCATTTAAAAATTCAACCAGCTTTATCTACAGGCCTGTACACCAAATGAACAGTCTGTTTCTCAAAGGGGAGGCTAACTGGCATCATAATACACCACCCAACTTCCATCCAACAGTAGATCCCATGCCAGAGCCTGCAGGCAGTGTTGTTTCACATCACTCCCACAATCTGAGGGTTAAAATGCTATACGCCACTAGCTGGGAAAAGGGTTTGGAAGCTTTCTGGTTTGTAAAAATTTCTTTTTGATGAAAAAGAGCTCTCAAATTCAGCTGTGAGTTGCAGTTAAATCACTGCCTCTAAATGCTTGGAGTCAGTGGCAGCTTTCCTGAGCTGTGTGGAGATGGGAGCTTACAAAATGTCATCATTTGATGTAAGGGGGAGGGCTTGCTGAGGAGTAGACATTTACCCAGAGATTTATTGGGGGAGAGGGCAGGCTTGTGCCAGACTTGAAAGAGAACATGCTTCTGTGAGATAAATTCATTTTCATGTTTATTTATCTAGAGTAGAAAAACGGTCCTGCCTAGTAGAGCATATGCTGGGCATAATGAAAGACAAACGTCAGCTTTTGAAAGAAAACACCCATTCATCAAAGGACACGGAAGAACAAACAACTTGTTCATTAAAACACAATTGAAAGGTGGCTTCTTCTCTCTACTCCACCTGCTTTCCCAAGTTGGGGGCTGCATGGGAAACTGCTGCTCTCTTCACTTTCTACTTACGCTCTGTCTTGGAGCAGATGAAAGGCTTTTCCCATCTCAGAGATGGGGGAAAAACCAAAACCAAATCTAATGCTCACAGTACTTCGCCAGCCTTTTCTTCATTGTTTTGAAGAAGGCCATGTCTGCATTCAGCCCAAGTCTGTTGTGACTGATCCTGGCTGAAGGACTGACTCCATACCTGGGCCAAATTCTGGACCTGCAGTGGGCACTGGAAGCAGGTAATGTGATACATCCCAAGGATTCCTCTGAATAGGAGGAAGCAATCAAAACCTTCTAAATTTTCCCAGGATGGGAAAGCAATTTCCTCCTCCAGCTGTAAGATTGGAGCAGATTGAAAGGTCCCAGGGAAAGTAATTATTGCCCTTTGATGAGTCTATCAGGCAGCTGAGACTGGCCCATTTGTGTGAATAAACATTTTTGTCTTTAACTTAAATATCTGTATAAATCGACAAAAACAACTCATCAGCTTAGTGTGTCTAGTGTCTATATCCCTGCATGTAATGTAGATTTCTTATATGAAGTATCATACAGATCTATGGACATAAAGAAGTAATAAGTAAAAGAATAAGGACAATATGCAAACCATGTGGTAGGTATCCCAGATAAATCCACCAATGTTTGGGCTCTGGCTTGTTTATATTGTTTACCACTGCCCTGTTCATTTTCTGTGATTTTTTTTGGCCAGTGCTCATTGAGGCTTTTGATTATGTCTGTCATAGTATTGTTCATCTGCACCTCTGGAAGACATAATTAATGAATTTCAGTAAAAATGCAACAGACAAATACAAGTGTTTTTATGGCTATCCCCCTGGACTGTATTTTATTATTGCACATGAAAGCTCAAGACTAGAAAATTACTGTGTCACTGGTTGATTTTTTCACACTTCTAATGTGAAGTCACAGTTCAGTTGAGTCCTTTAAAAGCAGGTCAGCTGAGCCCAAAAGTTCATGTTTACAGTTCCCAGTTGTCAGCATTGACTCGCTGCTTATAAAGAAAAAGGGAGACTTTGAGACTCCTCTTTAAGTGTAGATTAGATATAAAAAGGAATGAGTGGAAGAAAGAAGTTCTCTTTTGCACTTGGAATCTGCAAACTGGACCTGAGAAGAAACAATACAGCTTCAATCCAGGAACACCTTGTAAAACCAAAGCCTAGAAAAATGTGCGTAGGTAAAATTACTCGCCATCCTGATCACAAAACATCAGTGTTGACATTTCTTTGGATGTAACTGGAAACTTATTAACGATGATCCACTTTAGCTGGGGATTTTCTTAACCTATAAAGTTCAAGTAGCTGTTTCTTCTCCTCAGACCACTGATCTGGCTTGGCCAGCTCTGAGACTAAATAGACGCCTTGTGAAGTGACCTTATGGACAACGCTTGGCACATAGGCTTTTCTTTTCAAAAAGTGAGCAAGCAGACACCCAGGTTTAACTTGCAACCTATTAATATATCTAGCCAGGACACAGAAAGGCCAGAGGCATCTGAAATGGTACATTTGTTTGTTTGAACAGTGTACTTTGGGCCCATGCACAGTCCAAGCCTGAGATTTGTGGGCCAGGGGGGAACAGCAATGTAAGCTGAACCACCTGGCGAAAAGCTGGGTCAGGAAGAGTCAGGCTCTCTTTTTTTCTGTTTTTCTTTTAATCTATTTTTTTCTGGTTCTCAGTCTAGGGAAGAAGGACCTGGATGAACTCTCCAGCTGCCTTGGCTCAGCTGTACTGGTCATTGTGTGTATGAGGGTCTCATGTTCATCCCATCATGCCTCTGTTGATCAACTCTAGCAAAATTAGCCCAGGTAATTGTTCCAGTGTTCTAAATTACTGGACTCAGCTAACACAGCTGATCTTGTTGAAGTGTCATAGATCATATTTGTATGTGCCAATATGCTGGAAGACACCAGGGTGTGGCAACTGTGCAAAGACAGAGAAATGATTAGCTGGGGATTGGAACCACTTCCAGAGGTACAGCTGGGGCCAGAAAGGTATATCTTCAGTAACAAGACAGGCTAAAAGACTTCCAACTTTTTCTCCAGTTGTTCAGAAACTAAAAGCCATTGCAAGATTCAAGAGCTAAATCTTGTCTGCTGTAGTAACTCTGCTCTGCTTTACTTGTGCCAAGCAAAATGAAAATGGCAATCCTAGAGATAACCAAGGAGACAGATTATCGAGGCATAGAGATTTATGCATATAGACACATATCTCATTTTTAAAGCAATCCAGGAAGTTCCACTCCTTGGACAAAAAAGATTAGGAATATGTCAGACATAGAAGAGATGATAGGCTTCTATTTAACCTGTTGCCCTCAGAGCATGGCTTTGATGCTGTGATCCAGATCTATAGGCTCCCAAGGCAGTGATGGTCGTGAGGAACCTTACAAAGGGCATTTATAGATGCAACTGCACAGTCTTACTGTTTCTGGGGGTTTTTTTCCTGAGGGTTTAGGTTTTGATCTCACAAGGTGGAATTGTGTAGTAAAGGGCTGTTGAAGTGTATATTTGCTCATGGGATGGAAGAACAGTATTGGTAACAGCTAATGGGAACTGGCATATTTTTCTATTACGGTTCTTAATATTATCAGTAGTATTGTACCCAAACTTACATATATATATACTTACATACACACACCAGATCAAAGTTTTGGCCACAGGAACTCTTTCAATAGAACCTCTCCTTTTGTTATAGATCTGTTTATTCCAAATTCCTCGGGATACTTTTTTATGGCTTTTGTAAAGAAGTGACTACAGCAAACTGCCAAACACTTCACAGAACACAGGAATTCTCCCTTATCGTCTATGTAGCACTTTGGGTTTTCACAAACCAAAAGATTTGTTACCATTTTGATGTAAAACTAGGTTATTGCACTGGACTCCAGTTGGAAAAAGCAGTGCCACAGTCAGCACAAATTACTACATGAGAGCAATGAGGGTGGCATTTTTAAACTATTTCTCATGTGGGTACCTCAAGCCACTTCACAAGTCTCCAGAGCAGCTGTCCTTGCTTATCACAAAGAGCATAGCAGTAATGAGGGGTGAGGATTTGTCCTATGGAAAATGGATGATGAAGCAAGGCTAAAGACTAGGCTATCACAAGGCCCATTCTACTCCTTAGCCTTTGATTTTCCTCCATATTTTGAATCAGAAGATCCACAGAGAGAGAAAGTCATCTTCTCTGCCATAACCCTTTGGCTACTGATAAGCAATTGTCACTGTTTCCCATCATGGCGACCTAAAGCCTTCCTCAGGTGGTAAGAAATAAACCCATTTCCTGCCATTAATAATGCTGAGGTTTACTTTTTGAGCCCAAAGAAAGATTCAACTTAGTACTTTATATGAAGTTTAATATACACAACTGGCCTGAGTTCATAAAGTAAAAAATGTACAGACTGAAACTAGAACCATTTCAAAAACATGAAAAATATACATTCAATTAGAGGTGGATCAAGATGATTTATTTGTGCAGCAGTGTTGAGAGTATGTGTTGGAGAATATTGCAGTACAGTTTGTCTTACTGCTAGAGGTGAATCTGAGTCACCATGCTTGGAACTCAGAGTGAACTTTCCCAGAATTTAGGAGGAAGCCTTTAGATCTCACCAGGGAGCTTTAACTTTAGTCTGTGAAGCTGCTTTTGGTGGTGGTGGTTTTTTTTTTTTTAAAAAAAAAAAGTGTACTACTTGGAAACGCCATTGACTTATGTCCATGCTGTCTCCTACAGGAATATCCAGTTGGTGCAGTTGCAGTAGTGTTTCTCCTCACTCTTTGTCCTGTTGCACCAGAGAAGGATGGAAGAAGATGGAAGAAGTGTCTGTTTATCCCAAGTGAAGAAGACTCAAGTCTCTGTTGCCTCTCTCCCTGCACAGCCACTTACCACAGAGGACCTGTAAGGTCTTCTCACCATCCTGGTCTTTGCTGGTGTCAGTGATCCTCTGAGCTGTGGAGCAAAAGGGAATTTATCCTTTCTGCAGTGGCAGCCCAAGTATTCACACCCTCTCATCAGACTCCTCCAGATAAGACAAAAAAAAATCTGCAGATACAGACTGGACTGTTTGGTGCATTCTCCAACCAACCCTGTCCTGTATGAAGAGAAGTGATTTCACATCCTCCCATTTGGAGTGTACAACCTATTAATTTCAAATACACCTTCAAATGGTGTAAAGCAAGTTTCTCTTCTCATTTCCAGCTTCCAGCCTTTTCATCCATCAGATAGCTGCTACAAGAACTTAGGTATCAGTTAACGTTTGTTTTGGCTCAACACGTGTTTGTATAAATGTTACGATCTTAGTCTGTACTTTGTTTTAGCCTGTTTTGTCATTTGTCCATAACTACCTCTGCCATGTTTTATAGCAGACATTTTAGGACTCTAGGATAAAAGCAAACTGACACTGTTCAGCATGCGCTCATGCTCTGTGTTTTAGCATGGCGTGTGGGTGTGAGGGCCAGGACCAAGTTTCTGAAGAAAGGTTCACGTTGTTTGGGTTCTGCTGGGATTATTCAGTGGAAAATATGTGAAATCACATGAGAACACACCATTCATAGTTTCTCCTGAGTCTATGCCAATGTGGTGCCAAGACCAAACTGATGTTTGAAGACAATCTGATGTGTACATTGAGTCAGGGAGTTGGACTCAATAATCTTTATGGGACCTTCCAGCTCAAGATATTCTGATTCTATGATTCTGTCTCTTACAAGGAGTCATTGATGAAGGGAGGTTTTTATATCCCAGCAAGATTTTGCCATTCAATACAAGATTCTCCATATCAGGATGAACAAGAGATCATTCAGAAAAGCTACAACCAGCACCAGAGAATAAACCTTATCCTGGTGTAGGAGTACTGCTACAGGTTGCATGGTCCCAGCACACAACCTCTACCAGTCTTCCAACATATCAAAGGCGTATAAACTAACCTCACATGTATCTTGTCATCTCCCTAAATGCCTGGTCGCTGGTAGTCTACAGTGGAGAAGCTATTCTGCTTTTCACACAAGTAGTCAAATGTTCACTGGGTAAGAGCAAAGCTGCTTCCAACACTCAGAAAGGGAGCAGTCAACACAGGATGGGAGGTCAAGATAAAGGCCCTGGTCTGAATCAGGCAAAGCAGACTTTAATGCACGTTGCTTCATCTCACATGGGTGCTTAACTGCTAGGCTACTGTGTGAGAAGTAATGTCTCTCGTGCTATTCCAGGATAGGTAAGGCTCACCATTTCCCCTCTCACCCAAAATTCCATCTTTGTAGGTACTTGTACATTCCCAAGAAAAGCTTCAATAACCTGATGTCTTCATGTAGAAAGATATCTGAAGCTGTCCAGTAAGCACTACTAAAAACCTTTAAACATAACTTAATACTTACTGCTCAATTTTTTAATATTTAATTCTTCTGGCTGCAAATATTTGTATTTAAACTGTACTTCTGCAAGATATGGAATATTGTTTATGGGTTCTGGCTTGTAGCATTTTCTTCCTTTTTTAAATGCAGAGTGGTGTTTCAAGGAAAGCAGCTTTTTGACTTTTCTACCTACAGTAGCCTAAGACAGTAACAAGAAATAAATAAAAAAAGAAAAGGGAAAAAAACCCAAAGAAAACAAACTCCCAAAAAAGCCAAAGTCTTCTCAGTCTCTGGGCCATGTTGGCACAATGATCATTATATCAGAATTATGGCAGCGTTGTAATAATTGTTGCTATTATCGGAAAATCACAAACCAAAGGAGACTGTTAGGACCAGTACCCATGCTTGTAAGATAGAGAAGCTGAGGCAGAGGAGGATATGTCTTGTCCCAGGCTGCTCAACAGCACAAGCTGGTAGCAGTGTCTCTGTCTTTTAAGGCTTGCGCTAAGAATTGCCTTGCCCCAACAAGGAGTGCATGTGACCTTTAGGTGCCAAGGACTCAACACCCACACTGCTCCATTTTTGAGCTACTCTGGAGTAGCTCCAGTCCATGCCTGAGGACAGAGCTTTCCTTGGCTGGTGGAGCACATGAGGTGCATTCCTGACTCACAACGTGCCAAGCTATGCCCAGGATTTAGGTGGGAAGCAGCTCATGACCAGGACTATATCAGGATTGCTGTGATGTATGAAGGCTGAGGCAGCATTTTGTACTGTCTTCCATGCGGTAGTTGCTTTTGTTGCATTTCTGTTGCTTTTGGCTTCTTGTGTTTCTTGGAAACTCTGCCAATAGGCTGTGACAACTGCCACAGTAATTTATAATTTGGAGACAGAGGGAGCTCCTGGGAAATTGTGACTTGTGTCATGGATGCTGGGGAATGTCCTTCAGGTCACCAAGCTCAGCAGGTGAGGGCAGGCCAGGAGTTTTCCTCAGAAAACCCAAAGAAGACTGATCAGGCTGTGAGAAACCTCTGTTTCTGTTAGATGCTGGTAAATATTGTATCGAAAAGGACTGTTGAATGTGGTCTGAGCATTTTTCACTGCTTTTTCAATAACTGCACTACCTAAATTTGCAGTCTCAGCTACCTAAGCATAAATGAAAAATACCTACCTCATAAATAAATAATCGATTTAACTAAACCCAACCATGATGTAGACAACTCAGACCAGTTGCTGGAGGTTTCTCTGCAAAACTTACATGCTGCTATAACTTCAGGCTAAACAAGTCTGAACCAAGAAGTGCTTTGTCCCAAGACTGTATATTTTATGGGAAGTTGATGCTTATTTTCCATGGGAAACTAATTTTTCCAAAGGACAGTTTCAGCTTGGCAGGTCAGCACAGTGCTGCTGTCACAAGCTGCTCTTTTAGCAGTGCTGACAGATTTTTTTGAGAAATATTTATTTTTTCAGCTAAGTCATGAGGCCAGTGACAGGTACATCATGGAATGAAACAGAATGCAGGGAAGCGTACAAGGAAACATGGAAGTTGAAGCACGGCCTTTTTCACCAACATAGCCAGATAGGACAGGGGTTGAAGCCACATTTATGTAATTCAGTAGAAAGACATTAATTATGGTGTAGTTCAAGTTTGCTGACCAAATGAAAGATCTTGAATGGAAATTTTGTGTCAGGTAGACTCAGAAGTTATTTTAGGGCTTTTTTGCCAATACGTAAGAGGCAAATGATTTTGCTTGGTCCAGACCTGCATTTTTTAGGCTGAAAATATATAAAACCAATTGAAAAAATACCTTCTACCTCTAATCCTGACCTCTGGGAGAAAGTAAATTTGACACTGGTGTTTATCTTTCAATCAGACTGACATTTCTGAAGTTTAAATGCATCTCATAATAAAGAATTAAGTTGAAAACAATTCAAAAGGCTGAAAGGCACAGTCCCCCAAATTAAATATCATCTGGAACTAGTGTTTTTCAAAGGATTTTATTCTTTCAAGTATGAAATGAGACATCTGAGCTTGAACAGTTACTCAAAACAGTGTCTAATAAAATGGATTTCTCAGATGAATCAGGCCATAAATATAATGCATTGACTGGTATTTTGATTCCTGCTCCCTCTGTTTCCCTATGTACCATGAGATCTCTATCAGCAACAGTTGCAGTGATGCTCTTTGGGAAACAATGTCTAGAAATAACCTTGTGACTGCACACCCCAGAGGAATCTTTTTAAGATACCTTCCAAGTAAATGACTATCGGTCACTGAGAGATGCCCAGGACAAACAGAAAAAGGGCACAAAGTGTACCCAGTCACAAAGATCAACTTCAGAATATCGACTCATTTGGATTCCTTCCCATAAGCCATTAGTGACCCAAATCATTAGTCTTCTCCAAAATTCTTCCTCATGGATGGAAACTAGCATATACTTTCTCCTTCTTGCTTTTGTTGCTGAATACAGACAATTTGCCCACTAAATTCTCTGTAGGAATAATAAACTAATTGCATTCAATGTTATACTTTCCTTATGCACTGTGAATTATTTCAGCACTGAAAAAAGTTTAGGCATAACCAGAAATTCTCAGAGAACAGAATTCAAGAGATACCCAATGATAATGTATCTTTAGAAAATGATTTTCTGGCTTGTAAGTAGACAGTCTGTTTAATGAAAAAAAGGAAACTTTCAAAAATTTCATGTGAATGAGTATTTATAAAAAATTCTCTCTTGTCTTCTAATCATAAATTTCTGTAAATTTATAGCAGTGTTGAAAAAGCAGTTACTTGCCAACACAGGCAGCCACCTGAATTTAGTGCTGTATAGTCTGTGAAGGCTGACAATTTTAACACATAAAGCATAGCTCATGTCAAGTGGTAGCTGGTAAATTGGTTCATACCACACTGTATTGATTTCATACAACTGTTACTTGGAAGGTCATTCATGCACATTGGAAAAGCAATGAAGTCAGTGGTTAAACAAGGTTTACAGGACACATTGATTAGGAACAAGCAATTCTCTTGGTTGTTCTGTCAATGTGTTACCTGAAAGCAACTGAGTTCATCTACAGATGAATATATTCCTTCACCACTCAAAAATCCTAATGTGCCCAGCATGATCCAACTGTCTGTTGGTATGGGTATAAAAATGGTGGCAAGCAGGTTCCTGTGCCTTTCTATTCATGCCATCTTGCAGATAAGACCCTTCACTCCGATCCATGACTATGCTCAAACTGGTAGTTTAAATGAAACTTAATCACTCATCCCGTAAGTTCATTTAAACAGTCCTTTGCAAACTTTCAGCCTGTGCCAACTGAAATGCTCCCAGAGGATTCCTCAGCAAAGTTTGGGAGTTAGGACACTCGAGGAACTATTTCCAGCAAGCAGCTTGTCCTGGGGCCTGGAACATTCCCAGGGTCATTTCCTTTACTGGTACAGGCACAACTTCAGCATACAAATTTCCAAATGGTGTAGAAATGTTATGCTGGGGCTTGCAGGATCTTGGAACTGTAAAATGATACATTTTCTGCAGAATGAATTCCACTCATTCTCTAAGCTCATTACATTGTACCAGGAATGTGGCAGGTTGTTCTAAGATAACAGAACATAATATTACTGTTGCAGTGAGCCCTTGAAAGCCCTGAAGTGTACAGCATTCTGCAAACATAGTATTAAACGAATGCCCCCACCACTAAAATATATATGATATGAGCAGGACAAGAACCAACAGGGGTAAAGACGGACGGGAAGTGATGGGATGATCTTGGGAGGTACTGCAGGAAAAGCACCACTTAGCTGTAAGCACTGCCCCATTTTTTGAGGCATGACAGGGTGTTTTCCAAAATGTGGAGAGACATTTTCACATCTGGGCAAGAGTATCAGGATGCTTGTAGGTCAATCTTCACCCACTTTCTCAAATAAAGAAAAGCATGCTGATATGCATAAAGGGAAGATCTGCTAATGCAAAACCCATTTGACACCCAAACAGCAATTGTCAGGACACTTCTCCTGGGACTCCTTGTTCATAGTGTCTTCCCTACATCTTGTAACAAATGCTTTACATTTATGCATTATATTCAGTTTCAATTGTTCTTTGAATTTCTTCTTAACCAACTTCATAATCCTTGATGCCCAACTCTGAGTTTTTCATAGTTTAATAGAAATTTATGAGCCCTTAAAGTTGTAAATTTTATTCTTATATCTGTCCCAGGAATCACCTCAGAAACCCCAATTTGCCAAATCCTTCTGACTTAACTCCAGTATAGCTAGTCTCCCTCACCTTGTTTTATGCTCCATGGAGAAAAATAGGAGCTTCTATTCAGGTCATTAAATTAATCTGGTGCTTTCTAGAAAACTGAATCTTGTTCTAGGGAAGTCTTTTTCTTTCCATGAGTGGAGACAAGGGCAACTCACCATGCAGCCTACACCTGAAGTTAGTTGAAATTAAGTTTATTCAAGAAGTAGCATGACTGACAATGGTTATTAAATTTCAGGTTTATTCCTTTCAAGAGCATCCCATTTTTGGTGACTAGAGATGTGACTATAATGGTAGACACACTTGTGAGTACAGATGAGTGGTTTGATATGTTGTGTACCCTTTCCCTTTCTGCAGTTGTGCTCTTCACCCCAACCTATTCCTTCCTTTCTCCCATTCCCTTCTCCTTTTTCTGCTAAAACCCAAGAGTCTGTGGTGTTGCTTATCCTGGTTAAGCCAGGAATAACCTCATACACAGCCTTCCAAAAATTTTTTACTGGTTTTCTCCACTTCTCGTTTTAATGCCTGACAAATTCATCAAACTGCCTCTCAGAAGCTGAGGGTGAGATAGCTCTAGGCAAACAAGAGCTGTGAAGGCAGCTAAAACATGCCAAAGAAACATGGTTAATGCTCTTTATAGAAGGGGCTAGTTTTTCCTATAAGCATGTAGTTTACCTCTCCTTCAAAAGATGTGATCAAACACTACAGATCAATTTGTTATTGAACCACGAGGGAAGAGAGGAGAAATGAAGGTCATCACAATGAGCAGTGACATAATGGAAGGTCTGGAAAGCTTTTGAGATATCTCTTGAAACCTTTTTACATTCTTCCTAAACAGCCATCAATGAGCTCGTTGATGGCACCTGTGGAAAATGAATGAAAACCAGATGAACCACAACAAACCAGGGCCATTACTGCATAAGCCAGATGAGAGAGAATTGCTTTCCCTCCAAGCATGCTGGATTGCTGGCTTCTGTGGTGTCTGACCTCACACTGGACACTTGCACAGAGGGGAAGGAGTGCAGTGTCATGGCAGTTACTGTACCTTTCTTCAGCCATGGACAGGCAGTGCTGTGCTAACCCAAAACACAGGGCAAGTCAAACTTTCTTCACTGAAATGTAATATAGGAACACAACTACCTTCTGCTGAAATACTCCTTGATTGAAAGATCATCTCTTCTCTACTTAAGACTGGATATAAGGTTGGCCTGAAATACTTGACAAATAACTCCCAATAGTGATTGCAGTTTTGTAATAAAAGTGCATGTGATCAGGAGATGAAAAAAGAGACTGAAAGCTCTTCACCCTTAGATATATTGTATGCTGAAATGTACACATGAGTGCATTTTATTATTAACTTTTTTGCAAGTGCCCATCCTACTTTTATTCCCAGATAATTTTTCTAAGTGACATCTTTAATGTGTAGTAACACATATTGACTTTCTTCTGAATCTAAGCCAAGATGCAGGATGCCTTTATCTGATTTCCTCCCCAAACTGCCTTAAAGCCCAATAAATCTGTGACTATTTCCCCTCTGAAGCCTCAGAGGTTATAGAATTACTTCACAATTCCTCAAGCCCAGAGCCCTCAGCATGGCTGACAGAGAGCCAAGATCAGAATGGAGCTGCTGTAATTGGGAAGTGAAACAAAAATAGTCCCCTGGAAAGGAGCAAAGTGCAGTGACAAAAGCATGTTCCATTTGGAATTACAGTACGATGCTTATCAGACATCATGGTGGAGTGTGTGTTTGCCTCTACAAACTGCTAAAACAGTAGTGACTGTCATATGGTTCCTGTCATAACCCATCATTAACAAGAACTCTGCAACAGCACTCTTTGTAGCCATGGGCCAATGCAGTTTAGTTTTGTCATTGTAGAATCAGCAGTTCCTTACTTTTCCTGTAAAGGGATAAATTATGTTTCAACTTTAATTTTCTATAGTGTCGTTTCATAAGGATCTACTTACTCTCCCCACATTGCTGTTCTACTATATGATCCATGTTATATTAAGCTCTGTCTCTGGCATAGATTTTATCAAGCATTATAT